>NC_133618.1:218165019-218277519 GCF_048593235.1 Sminthopsis crassicaudata
AATCCTTTCCCTCCAGTCAATGTAGAGCCCCTAGTATCATATGTAAGGGCTGCTTCCTTGTTTCGTATCTGTATCCCCACAGCATTATGCATTATCCATAAAAGACATTTGACACATTCCCTTAATTTAACTGAACTGATCTTGAGGCTTAAGCCTGGCAGTGACACAAAAGGTTCCTTTTGCCATTAATGTACCTTTTCAGGGTTTTCCCAGGAAGCATGCACATAGTTCTTTCACACCTCACATGACAAAGAAAGTCCTCTGGGTCTTTTTGAATTGTTTATATCATTTAGCTTTAGCTGGTTTTTAGGCTTTCAAATGATGGTTTCTTATCTATTTTTTTCTCTTGTGAGGAGATTGGGGTTAAGTGACTTGCCCAGCCTCACATAGTTTTTGTTAAGTGTCTGAAGTCTGATTTGAACTCTGGTCCTCCTGACTTCAGGGCCAGTGCTCTATCCACTGTGCTATCTAAATCCCTCAGGTTTTCAAGTTATTGCACCACTACTAAATTCTTAGTCTACAGAGGCATCATGGTATTGAGGCAAACCTGTGTTCTTAAAGACTATTATAGTGAAATTCAATCCTTTGCATGTCTTAGAAAGTTCAAAAGAAAAGAAAAAAAAATATTTTGAGCATGGAACTAGCAACTGATTGTATCTTTGTTATCAAGATGCTAAGATGGTTCTAAAGAGAAGTAGAAGTAGGATGATGCATTTTTAGATCACAGAAACTCTCAAAGATCTGAAAGGTTGTAAGATTGTCATCTGTGTTAGTGAAGAGCCCTACAACCCAAAACATATTAATGCTCCAAGAATTTTTACTCCCCTCCTTTGATGTCAGGCTCACTGATTTTGTGTACTTGGGTACTTCTTCTATCAATGTAGACTACAGTTTCCCCATAATTTCTAACTGGGATGGACTTCAGAGATCATCTAGGCTGTTCAAAGAGGCAGAAACTAAGACCAAAGAGATTAAGTGATGAGCACATTATAGAGTTTTCAAGATAAAATCTGAACCCAGATTCTTGACTAGAGACATTATTCTTCTATCAGAGTGCTTCCTAGTGCCCAGCCTTTGGGTGGTCAGTCTTCTGGTTAATTTAACTTAATTTAAATTCTAAATCAATTTAAAATTACAAAGCCTTTATGCAGAGCAGTCCTTAGAAGCCAGACACACAAACTATCAACGGGTTCATAGTTGAAACCTTTCAAGATTGGTAAAATTGTTAGATCTTGCTGCCTATTGACATAGGGTGTGAAATGAGGGTTATAATCAAGTCTCAAAGGACTTTAGTTGAAGACATATCATCATACTCTAGAGAAGAGGTCCCCTTCTTTTCTGAACTTCTATTTAATATTTTTAAAAATTCACAGAGCTCTCCCCTGACATAGCTTTGTAATATTCCTATTAGTAAAATCCATAATGGCAAAAAGGCACTTTGCATTCAGTAACACTTTTAAATGACTTAGTATTTTATTAGTCTCTAAAGTATCTACATGCATCTGAAAAATAGTAATAATATATTGTGAGACACATTATTTATTCACTCTACAGAAGGTATATTTATCATACTGACTCATTTAATGAGACAGATCCCTTGTAATAACTCCATGGCTCCCCTCAGACTGGGGGTTGGAACTCCCTTGTATAGATTAAATTAATTGAGGCCATAAAGGTATATTTTGATGTTCTTCCTGCTTCCAATGCAGCACAAAATTGAATTCATAGAACATGGATATTGTGACAGGGTGTGAGTCACATTAAAGAGAATGGTATATGTAGGAAAGGACAATAACTGGGTTTTAGCCCTTTGTGTTGGCATAAAAGGTCAATTGTGGAAAGGCTTGCTGGATTACTTCACGGTCTTATATTGAAGAATTAAAAGGTATAAAAGCTTTTAGGATTCTGTATATCATGGAATCTTTCTGATTTTAACACAGTCCAATCCCTGCTCTCTACTGGCTTGTTATGAAAAATCCTTGATAATTTTGTGGTCTATCTCCTCTGCATTGAGGCTCTTCTCCAAAGGCTCTAAGACAAACCTAGAAGTCCCTTGAACAACAGGTTCTGAGTTCCTACTATTTCAGTTTTTAATGCTCCTGGACAGAAATCTAGCTCTGAAGTTAGAAAACCTGGGTTCAAATTCTGTTTCTGGTGCTTATTGTCTATTTGACAGTGGGGAATTTATTTTACCCTCATAATCTTTAGAGACTTCTGAGACACGTTTTTACACAAAAATGCATAGATCAGATATTGACACTCCTTACCTAGTTTCTGGGCCTTCTCATTCTGTTTTTTAAATTAATTTTAGAAGAAAGGAAATTTTGTTTTTATATTCTTATTCATTACTAGGTCTTTTACTTCTTTTTTACATTACTTTTACTTCTACTTACTTTTTGCTATTTCAGGAGACCATAAGCATAGGAAGGAATACAGAAGCAAAGGATGGGAGATGGAATGGCAAGTTCTGTCTACTGAAAGAGGGCAGGTTTTTCTGTAAAGTATAGAAAGGTGAATAATGTAAATAAGATTGGAAAAGTTGGACAGGTCCAGATTATAAAAGGTTCTAAATATGAAATAGAGGATTTTAGATTTATGATCGTAGAGACAATAGGGGGCTTTTCCTTTGGAAAAATCATCTGTTTTGTAAATTTTTAAAATTATTTAATATTTTTCACTAGTTATATTTAAAACAAAAATTCCATTTTAAAAATTTTGAGTTCTAGGTTCTTTCTCTTATCCCCACCCCACAATTAAGAAGCCACATGTGAAGTTACACAGAACATTTCCATAAAAGACAAGTTGTGAAAGAAAACATAGATCTCCCATCTTAAGGAAATAAAAATCCTCAAGAAAAATTATGTTTAAAAATAAAGGGAATATTCTTCAATTTGTATTCAGACACAATCAGTTTCTTTTCTTAGTATGGATAGAATTTTTTCATCATAAGTCTTTCAGCATAGTCCTGGATGATTGTACTGCTGAGAATAGCAAAATAGTTTATAACTGGTTTCCAAGAAGAATGGTATTACTTTGTGAACAGTACATTTCACGTTGCTTCAGTTCATGGAGGACTTTCCAGATTTTTTTTTCTCAGAGCATCCTGCTCATAATTTCCCATAGAACAAAAATATTTCATCACAAACACATACCATACCTTATTGAGCTATTCTCCAATTGATGGGTATCTCCTCAATTTCCACTCTTTGGGGGCTAAGAGAGCTGCTATGAATATTTTGTACATATAAGTTATTTTCCTTTTTTTAAATCTTTTCTTTTGTATTAATGCCTAGTAGTGGTATTGTTAAGTCAAAGGATATGCACAAATTTATAGCACTTTGGGCACAGATCATATCTTTTGATCATTTATCAATTGGATAATGATAATTATCATTATCAATTTTTACATTTTATAAATTTGACTCAGTTCCCTCTGTGTTTGAGAAATCAGACCTTATCAGAGAAATTTACTTCAAAATTATTTTACAATTAGTATTGCTAAATGCATTGCCCCATTTATTCTTTCTTTCCTTTCATCCTGCCCCCTCCTCAAAAGTTACTGACTACTCCCTCTCCCAATATGCCCTCTTTTTTATCGCCTTCCTTCACTCCCGGAATCCCATTCCCCTCCTTTTTTTTCTGCAGTATAGAATAGATTTCTATCCCCATAATGAATATGTATGTTATTTAATCTTGGAGCTAAATCTGATGGCAGTAATGTTAACTCACTTCACCTTTCCTCCTCTTCTTGCCATCCACTGTGAAAGTTATTTCTTGCTTCTTTTCTATGGCAGATAATTTGCACCACTCCATTTATCCCTTTCCTTTTTCTACCCTTCAAATTTAATTCACACCTGTGCCCTCTGTCTATATATACTCCTTGTAACTGCTACAATAATGAGAAAGGTCTAATGAATTACAAGTACTATATTTCCATGTAGCAATGTAAACAGAAAATTTTTATTAAGTCTCTTATGATATCACTTTTATGATTGCCTCCTGATGTTTCTCCAAAGTCCAATATTTCAAAATCAAATTTTCCATTCATCTTTGGTCTATTCATCACAAATGCTTGAAATTCCTCTATTTCATTGAATGACCACCTTTTCCTCTGAAGGATTATATTTATTTTTTCTGGGTTGCAATTCTTAGTTGTAATCCTAACTCTTTAGAATATCATATGCCAAACCCTCAGGTCCTCTCATGTAGAGAAGCTGATGATAAATCTTGTATTATACTGACTGTGGCTCTCCACTCTACTTGAATTGTTTCTTTCTGGATGCTTGCAATATTTTTTCCTTGACCTGGTAGTTTCAGAATTTGGCTATAATATTTCTGGGAAATTAAATTTTGGAGTCTCTTTTAGGAGGTGATCAGTGGATTCTTTCAATTTTTATGTTACTCTTTGATTCTAGAATATCAGGATAGTTTTCCTTGACAATTTCTTGAAAGATAATGTCCAAATTATTATTTTTAATCATGACTTTCACATAGACCAATAATTTTAAAATTATCTCTTCTGGATCTATTTTCTAGGTCAGTTGTTTTTCCAATTTCATGGTTTTTTTCCCTATATTTTCTTCCTTCCTTCCTTCCTTCCTTCCTTCCTTCCTTCCTTCCTTCCTTCCTTCCTTCCTTCCTTCCTTCCTTCCTTCCTTCCTTCCTTCTTTCTTTCTTTCTTTCTTTCTTTCTTTCTTTCTTTCTTTCTTTCTTTCTTTCTTTCTTTCTTTCTTTCTTTCTTTCTTTCTTTCTTTCTTTCTTTCTTTCTTTCTTTCTTTCTTTCTTTCTCTCTTTCTTTCTTTCTTTCTTTCTTTCTTTCTTTCTTTCTTTCTTTCTTTCTTTCTTTCTTTCTTTCTTTTTGTTTGGTTAAGTGTACCTTGATTTCTCAAAAAGTCACTAACTTCCTTTTGCTCAACTCTACTTTTTTTTTTCCCTGAGGAAATTGGGGTTAAGTGACTTGCCTAGTATCACACAGTCAGAAAGTATTAAGTTTCTAAGGCCAGATTTGAACTCACATATTTCTGACTTTAGAGTTGGCATTCTATCCATTACACCAACTGGCTGCCCCTTCAATTATAATTTTTTAAGGAATTATTTTCTTCAGTGAGCTTTTGTATCTCTTTTGCCAATTGGCCAATTTTGTATTTTAAGGCATTCTGCTCATTAGCTCTTTGTATTTCCTTTTGTACCACTCTTAATTATTTCCCTCATTTTTCCTCTATTTCTTTTACTTGATTTTCAAAAAATTTTTGAGCTGTTTCTTAGCCTAAGCTCAATTCTTATTTTTATTGGAAGTTTTGGGTATAGGAGCTTTGATTGTGTTTTCTGAGTGTGTGCTTTGATCTCCCTTGTTACCATAATAACTTTCATTGGTTAGGAAATTTTTTGTTTTCTGCTCATTTTCCTAGCCTGTTAGTTGGCTTTTAACTATAAAAGTTAGGTTCTGTTTCCAGGGTAAAGGTGCACTGTTCCAAGCTTCAGAGGTTTTGTGCAACTGTTTTCATAAATCCTTCTAGGAATCTGACCACAAGCACTCTTTTCTGCCCAGAGCTGTTAGATCTGGTGTGCTAAAGCAACAGAGCTTTGCTGGGTCTGTGCTTACATGGCCTGTGCTTGGACTGCATACAGATTCCTATCCATACATCCTCTCTGCCGACCTTACAAGTCCTCTTTAGTGTCTCTGTGATGTCTGGAAGCCAGCAGTACTTCCCCTGATTCAGAGATTGGGCTGGGTCTAAGTCCAGGGCAGGGTCTGGGTCCTAGACTGTGCTGGGCAGCCTGCACCAGGACTGCACGCTGGACTCTCAACCTGATGTCAAATATCTTTTCTGCTGAGCTTCTAAGTTTCCTTCAGCTGGAAAATGTTCTACTCCATCTTTTTGAGTGTTCTGATGCTTAAAAAAAAAAAAAAAACTTTAGAGCTATTATTTAAAGGAATTTGGAGCAATTTAGAAAGATGTTGGATGAGTTTCTGCCTTTACTCCACCAGATTGACTCTGTCTTGGAAAAAAATATCTTTGCAGATGTATATAAGGTGGTTGGGGAGAGAAGATATTTGAAGGAGAGAGATGAAACTGAAGAGTATTATAATAGTCCAGGAAAGGGGAGATGAAATGTGTGTGTCAACTGTATAAGAAAAGAAAATGAGATAAAAATGAATAAAACTTTGAAATAGAAATGTTGAAAATTTTTCATTTTTTGACTTTGTGGGTGAAGGAAAATGAGGAATCAAAGATAATGCCAAGATTATGAATATGGATAACCAGAGGGATCACAGGATCCTACTTTAAGAGCTAAAAGAAACCTTAGAAGCTATAAATCCCAACTTCCCTCATTTTTTTTTTTTTTTTTGTTGTTGTTGTTGTTGCAAAGGAAGGATTGTATTCGGAAGGTAAAAATAATCTGGGAAGAAAAACTAAACAAAACAAAACAAAACAAAGCTCAGTTTACACTCATTTCCCAGTGTTCCTTCTCTGGGTGTAGCTGATTCTGTCCAACATTGATCAATTGGAATTGGATTAGCTCTTCTCTGTGTTGAAGATATCCACTTCCATCAGAACATCCTCATACAGTATCATTGTTGAAGTGTATAATGATCCCCTAGTTCTGCTCGTTTCATTCAGCATCAGTTGATGTAAGTCTCTCCAAGCCTCTCTGTATTCCTCCTGTTGGTCATTTCTTACAGAACAATAATATTCCATAATATTCATATACCATAATTTACCCAACCATTCTCTAATTGATGGACATCCATTCATTTTCCAGTTTCCAGCCACTATGAAAAGGCCTTCCACAAACATTTTGGCACATACAGGTCCCTTTCCCTTTTTTAGTGTTTCCTTGGGATATAAGCCCAGTAGTAGCACTGCTGAGTCAAAGAGTATGCACATTTTGATAACTTTTTGGGCATAATTCCAGATTGCTCTCCAGAATGGTTGGATTCTTTCACAACTCCACCAACAATGCATCAGTGTCCCAGTTTTCTCACAGCCCCTCCAACATTCATCGTTATTTGTTCCTGTCATCTTAGCCAATCTGACAGATGTGTAATGATATCTCAGAGTTGTCTTAATTTGCATTTCTCTGATCAATAGTGATTTGGAACACTCTTTCATATGAGTGGAAATAGTTTTAATTCCATCATCTGAAAATTGTCTGTTCATATCCTTTGACCATTTATCAATTGGAGAATGGCTTGATTTCTTAGAAATTAAAGTCAATTCTCTGTATATTTTGGAGATGAGGCCTTTATCAGAACCTTTACCTGTAAAAAATGTTTTCCCAGTTTGTTACTTCCCTTCTAATCTTGTTTGCATTAGTTTTGTCTGTGCAGAAACTTTTTAATTTAGTGCAATCAAAATTTTCTATTTTGTGATCAATAATGGTCTCTAGTTCTCCCTTGGACATAAACTTCTTCCTCCTCCACAAGTCTGAGAGGTAAACCATCCCATCTTCCTCCAATTTATTTATGATTTCATTCTTTATGCCTAAATCTTGGACCTATTTTGATCGTATTTTAGTATGTGGTGTTAAATGTGGGTCCATGCCTAGTTTCTGCCATACTAATTTCCAGTTTTCCCAGCAGTTTTTGTCAAATAATGAATTCTTATCCCAAAAGTTGGGATCTTTGGGTTTGTCAAACACTAGATTGCTATTTTTATTCACACCCTTGCCCTATGAACCTAACCTATTCCACTGATCAACTAGTCTATTTCTTAGCTAATAACAAATGGTTTTGGTGACTGTTGCTTTATAATACAGTTCTAGATCAGGTACAGCTAGACCACCTTCATTTATTTTTTTTTCATTACTTCCTTTGAAATTCTTGACCTTTTGTTGTTCCATATGAATTCTGTTGTTATTTTTTCTAGGTCATTAAAATAGTTTCTTGGGAGTCTGATTGGTATAGCACTAAATAAATAGATTAGTTTAGGGAGTATTGTCATCTTAATTATATTCGCTCGGCTTATCCAAGAGCACTGAATGTCTTTCCAATTATTTAAATCTGACTTTATTTTTGTGGTAATTTTGCTCATATAATTCCTGACTTTCTTTTGGTAGATATATTCCCAAGTATTTTATACTATAGATTGTTATTTTGAATGGAATTTATCTTTGTATCTCTTGCTGTTGGATTGTGTTGGTAATGTATAAAAATGCTGAGGATTTATGTGGATTTATTTTGTATCCTGCAACTTTGCTAAAATTCTGAATTATTTCTAATAGCTTTTTAGCAGAGTCTTTGGGGTTCTCTAAGTATACCATCATGTCATCTGCAAAGAGTGATAGTTTGATTTCTTCATTTCCTACTCTAATTCCTTGAAGCTCTTTCTCAGCTCTTATTGCCAAGGCTAGTGTTTCTAGTACTATATTGAATAGTAATGGTGATAGTGGACAATCTTGTTTCACTCCTGATCTTACAGGGAAAAGTTCTAGTTTATCGCCATTCCATATGATGTTTACTGACAGTTTTAAATATATGCTCCTTCACCACTTTACACTTTTTTATGATATAATTTCCTTTCTACTTCTAGTTTCTAGGACAAATTATACATATGTTCTGTACATATTTTTATGGCAGAAGTATAGTTCTCAAGATTTCTTTTTACCTTTTTAGAAATCTCTTGAGTTCTGTATTTGAAGATCAAACATTTTATGTAGGTCTGGTTTTTTTCATCAAGATTAGATGGAATTCATTTATTTCATTAAATGTCCATCTTCTTCCCTGGAAAAGATGCTCATTTTTGCTGGGTAAGTTATTCTTGGCTGCATACCAAGTTTCTTAGCCTTTTTAGAATATCATGTTCCAGGACCTTTGTTCTTTTAATATGGATGCTGCTAAATCCTGGGTTATCCTTATTGTGGCTCCTCCATATCTGAATTGCTTTTTCCTAGCAGCTTCCAGTATTTTTTCCTTTGTTTGATGGTTCTTGAACTTGGCCACTATATTTCTTGGCGTTTTGATTTTAGGGTCCCTTTCAGTAGGTGATCTATTAAATTTTGTCAATGTCTATTTTACCCTCTGTTTCCAGAATGTCTGGGCAGTTCTCTTTGATAATTTCCTCGAAAATGGTGTCCAAGCTCTTTTTTTCTTGCATTTTTCAGGGAGTCCAATTATTCTCAAATTGTCTCTCCTGGATCTGTTTTCCAGTTCTGTTGTCTTTCTAATAAGATACTTGACATTCTTTTCAATTGTTTCATTTCTTTGGTTTTGCTTGACTACTTCTTGGTTTCTCCTTGATTCATTCATTTCTACTTGTTTGAGTCTAATTTTCAATGATATATTTTCTTCACTCACTTTTTTATATCTTTTTGTAATTGTCCAATTGTGTTTTTAAGTGAGTTTTTTTCTTCTATGGAATTTTTTTCCATTTTATCCATTTTATTTTTTAGAGAGCTGTTTTCTTTTTCCAGCTCACTAATCCTGTTTTCCTTGGAGTTGTTTACCTTTTCCAATTCACTAATCCTGTTTTCCTTGGAGTTGTTTACCTTTTCCAATTCACTAATTTTGTTTCTCAATGATTTGTTTTTTTTATCCACTCTGTCTTTAAATGCTTGGAATGACTTCTCCAGGCTCTCTTGCCAAGCTTCCCATTTCTCTTCTAGCTTTCTTGTGAGAGCCTATTTGATTTCCTCTATGAGATTCTTTTGTATTGAGGAGCAGACCATATCCCCCTTAGGGGATTCCTCTGGGGACAGTCTGTTTTTAGTCTCCTCAGTATTTGAAGTCTGCTCTCTCTCCATACAGAAGCTGTCAATGGTTAGAGCCCTTTTGAATTTTTTGTTCATTTTGTCAGAGCGGGATTGAAGAAAACAAATTGACAAGAGAAACAATTGGTCTGTTTTTGGGGGGGATGGGGCTGGATGGTGTTAATGGGCTTCCTCTACAGACTGGGGGGGAGGGCAGCAGTGAGCCACTAACAGGACAGCGATGGCTGTGCTGCGTCTGAGCTCTGAGGTTCTAAGAACAGGCTGAGTCACTCCAGGTGGGGGTTGGGGGTGGCCAGGTTCTGAGAGAAGCTAGCTTTCCGGGGTTTTATTCTTCACCTCTGGTGTTTACACCTTCTCTGCTGCTCCTGGCTTGCTGCCAAGATGGAATATCCACACTGGGGTAAAAGTCTTTTTGCAGAAATGGCAGAGATTGTACCCCTCCCCCCTCAGGTCTGAGCTGTGTGAGCTGACTGTCTCTCTGGCTTACCTCCCCTCAATCTGTGCCCAGTCTGTTTGACCCTCTCCAGAGCAAACAGACCTTTTTTTGGCAAATTTCAAGGATGTCTTCTGTTGGTGATTATTTGTGGGTTTCTTTTCCGGTCAAGCATTAACTCTGAGGCTTGTCATGAAGTAAATCCTGAGAGAAATCACGGAGCTCAAGCAGCTGTCTGCCTCCATGCCGCCATCTTGGCCGGAAGTCCCCCAGAGAGTATTCCCTCACTTTTCAAAAGAGAAAATGAGAATGTTGGAATGTTTGAAAATAGAATAAGTTTTAGAGAAAAGAAGATAAATTCACCTTGGGATCAATAAAAGATCTTGTACCAAAGTAACTCAATAAATAAAATATAATCTGCCCCACCACACTCCCACTCTTTTTACACTAGAATATAGATCTAGTAAGTCTAACTGCAATTTATTGAATACATTTATATTATATCTTTTAAGTTATCTTTGATTTCAATTCCCTTTGAATTAGTTTTTTTCCATTTTTTTCCCCAAATTTTAAAGATTGTCTATGCAACCACAAAAATCTATCTTCATTTTTTTTTTCTTTGTGAGAACTATTAAACTTATCCTATCCCTTTGAGCTTTCTTCTGCTTCCATTGTAATGGGAGTTCAGGGGAGAGAGGAGAAAAGACTTCTTTCTTTTATCATTAGAATTCCATCATTATGAGTCTTCGTTTATTATGAACTATAGAACTCCTAACAATATTTTTGCATACCATGATATTCTTATATTCATCCTCTGCTCCTTGTCCTTCTTCTATCTTCTAGACATGTCATTTTAAATTGCAGCTCATCCAAGTCTATCTCTATTGGTCTCTTGAACAATTCTCCTTTTCCTTCTTCATTTGAATCACTTGAACTCTATGCTCAGGATTTTTTTTTTTTTGAGAATTTCTTATCTCTCTTGGGTTGTCACCCATTATAGATACTTTGATGATAAGATATGAATAATCTTTCTCTTTATTCCTTTAAATCTGTTCCCTCACCTGAAGTATAGATTGAATAAAAAATGTTTACATTATTATGAGCCTTTTTATTAGCATCAGGACTAATCCCAAGTAAGACTGGTCTTTGAGGCTTCTATTTTCTCTTAAATTCTATCTCCCCAGTGCTTTTTTTTTTTTTTTTTTTTTTTTTAATTTTTTTTATTATATATATATATATATATATATTTTATAATATTATCCCTTGTATTCATTTTTCCAAATTACCCCCCCTCCCTTATTCCCTCCCCCCGACGACAGGCAATACCATACATTTTACATGTGTTACAATATAGTCTAAGTACAATACATGTGTGTGAATATCATTTTCTTGTTGCACAATAAACATTAGAATCCGAAGGTACATGCAACCTGGGCAGACAGATATTAGTGCTAACAATTTACATTCCCCTCCCAGTGTTTCTTCTCTGGGTGTATCTACCTCTGTCCATCATTGATCAACTGGAAGTGAGTTGGATCTTCTTTATGTTGAAGATTTCCACTTCCATCAGAATACATCCTCATACAGTATCGTTGTTGAAGTATACAGTGATCTTCTGGTTCTGCTCATTTCACTCAGCATCAGTTGATTTAAGTCTCTCCAACCCTCCTGTATTCCTCCTGCTGGTCATTTCTTACTGAGCAATAATATTCCATAACTTTCATATACCACAATTTACCCAACCATTCTCCAACTGATGGACATCCATTCATCTTCCAGTTTCTAGCTACAACAAAAAGAGCTGCCACAAACATTTTGGCACATATATGTCTCTTTCCGCTCTTTAGTATTTCTTTGGGATATAATCCCAGTAGTAGCACTGCTGGGTCAAAGGGTATGCACAGTTTGATAACTTTTTGGGCATAATTCCAGATTGCTCTCCAGAATGGCTGGATTCTTTCACAACTCCACCAGCAATGTATTAGTGTCCCAATTTCCCCACATCCCCTCCAACATTTGTCATTATTTGTTCCTGTCATCTTAGCCAATCTGACAGGTGTGTAGTGGTATCTCAGAGTGGTCTTAATTTGCATTTCTCTGATCAGTAGTGATTTGGAACACTCTTTCATGTGAGTGGATATAGTTTCAATTTCTTCCTCTGAGAATTGTCTGTTCATATCCTTTGACCATTTATCAATTGGAGAATGGTTTGGTTTCTTATAAATTATGGTCAGTTCTCTATATATTTTGGAAATGAGACCTTTGTCAGAACCTTTGTTTTTAAAAATATTTTCCCAATTTGTTACTTCCCTTCTAATCTTGTTTGCATTAGTATTATTTGTACAGAAACTTTTTAGTTTGATGTAATCAAAATCTTCTATTTTGTGATCAATAATGATCTCTAGTTCTCCTCTGGTCATAAATTCCTTCCTCCTCCACAAGTCTGAGAGGTAGATTATCCTCTGTTCCTCTAATCTATTTATTATCTCCCTCTTTATGCCTAAATCATGGACCCATTTTGATCTTATCTTGGTATATGGTGTTAAGTGTGGATCCATATCTAATTTCTGCCATACTAATTTCCAGTTTTCCCAACAGTTTTTTCCGAATAATGAATTTTTATCCCTAATGTTGGAATCTTTGGGTTTGTCAAAGATTAGATTGCTATAGATGTACCCTTTTTTGTCCTTTGTATCTAATCTGTTCCACTGATCTACCGGTCTATTTCTTAGCCAATACCAAATGGTTTTGGTGACTGCTGCTATATAGTATAGCTTTAGATCAGGTACACTTAGACCACCTTCCTCTGAGTTTTTTTTCATTAGTTCCCTTGCAATTCTTGACCTTTTATTCTTCCATATGAATTTTGTTGTTATTTTTTCTAGGTCATTAAAATAGTTTCTTGGGAGTCTGATTGGTATAGCACTAAATAAATAGATTAGTTTGGGGAGTATTGTCATCTTTATTATATTCGCTCGGCCTATCCAAGAGCACTGAATGTCTTTCCAATTATTTAAATCTGATTTTATTTTTGTGGCAAGTGTTTTGTAATTTTTCTCATATAATTCCTGACTTTTCTTTGGTAGATGGATTCCCAAATATTTTATACTATCAACATTTGTTTGGAATGGAATTTCTCTTTGTATCTCTTGCTGTTGCATTTTGTTAGTGATATATAAAAATGCTGAGGATTTATGTGGATTTATTTTGTATCCTGCCACTTTGCTGAAATTTTGAATTATTTCTAGTAGCTTTTTAGCAGAGTCTTTGGGGTTCTCTAAGTATACCATCATGTCATCTGCAAAAAGTGATAGTTTAATTTCCTCATTTCCTACTCTAATTCCTTGAATCTCTTTCTCGGCTCTTATTGCCGAGGCTAGCGTTTCTAGTACTATATTGAATAGTAATGGTGATAGTGGGCAACCTTGTTTCACTCCTGATCTTACTGGGAAAGGTTGCAGTTTATTTCTATTGCATATTATGCTTACTGACGGTCTTAAATATATACTCCTGATTATTCTAAGGAATAATCCATTTATTCCTATACTCTCAAGAGTTTTTAGTAGGAATGGATGTTGGATTTTGTCAAATGCTTTTTCTGCATCTATTGAGATGATCATATGGTTCTTATTAATTTGATTATTAATATGGTCAATTATATTAATAGTTTTCCTAATATTAAACCAGCCCTGCATTCCTGGAATAAATCCTACTTGATCATAGTGTATTATCTTGGAGATGATTTTCTGAAGTCTTTTTGCTAATATCTTATTTAAGATTTTAGCATCAATATTCATTAAGGAGATTGGTCTATAATTTTCTTTCTCAGTTTTCGATCTACCAGGTTTAGGTATCAGTACCATGTCTGTGTCATAAAAGGAATTTGGTAGGACTCCTTCATCCCCTATTTTTTCAAATAATTTATATAACATTGGGGCTAATTGTTCTTTAAATGTTTGGTAGAATTCACATGTGAATCCATCTGGCCCTGGGGATTTTTTCCTGGGGAGTTGATTAATAGCTTGTTCTATTTCTTTTTCTGAAATGGGACTATTTAAGCAATTTATCTCCTCCTCTGTTAATCTAGGGAGCCTATATTTTTGGAGGAAGTCATCCATTTCACTTAAGTTATCAAATTTATTGGCATAAAGTTGGGCAAAGTAACTCCTTATTATTTCTCTAATTTCCTCTTCATTGGTGGAAAGATCCCCCTTTTCATTTGTAAGACTATCAATTTGATTTTCCTCTTTCTTTTTTTTGATCAAATTTACCAAAGGTTTATCTATTTTATTGGCTTTTTCATAAAACCAATCTATTTTATTGGCTTTTTCATAAAACCAACTCTTGGTTTTATTTATTAATTCAATAGTTTTTTTTACTTTCAATTTTATTGATTTCTCCTTTTAATTTTTGTATTTCAAGTTTAATTTTTGGTTGGGGGTTTATAATTTAGTCTTTTTCTAGCCTTTTAAGTTGTAAGCCCAATTCGTTAATCTTCTCTTTCTCAATTTTCTTCAAATAAGCCTCTAAAGATATAAAATTTCCCCTTATTACCGCTTTAGCTGCATCCCAAAGATTTTGATATGATGTCTCATCATTATCATTATCTTGGGTGAAATTGTTAATTGTTTCTATAATTTGCTCTTTCACCCAGTCATTCTTTAAGATGAGATTATTCAGTTTCCAATTACTTTTTGGTCTATTTACCCCTAACTTTTTACTGAATGTAGCTTTTATTGCATTGTGATCTGAGAAGAAGGAATTTATTATTTCTGCCTTCCTACATTTAATTTTGAGATCTTTATGTCCTAGTATATGGTCAATTTTTGTATAGGATCCATGAACTGCTGAGAAGAAAGTATATTCCTTCCTATTGCCATTCAGTTTTCTCCAAAGGTCTATCATACCTAGTTTTTCTAATGTTCTATTTACTTTTTTAATTTCTTTCTTGTTTGTTTTGTGGTTTGATTTGTCTAAATCTGAGAGTGCAAGGTTGAGATCTCCCACTATTATAGTTTTACTGTCTATTTCTTCTTGCAGTTCTCTTAACTTTTCCTTTAGAAAGTTAGATGCTATACCACTTGGTGCATATATGTTTAGTATTGATATGGCTTCATTATTTATGCTACCTTTCAGCAGGATATAGTTTCCTTCCTTATCTTTTTTAACGAGATCTACTTCTGCTTTTGCTTGATCTGAGATAAGGATAGCTACCCCTGCTTTTTTGGCTTTACCTGAAGCATAATAGGCTCTGTTCCAACCTTTTACCTTTACTCTGTATGTATCTCCCTGCTTTAAGTGTGTTTCCTGTAGGCAACATATTGTAGGGTTCTGCTTTTTGATCCAATCTACTATCCGTCTCCGTTTGATGGGATCGTTCATCCCATTTACATTTACAGTTAAAATTACTAATTCTGTATTTCCTGCCATCGTATTATCCCCAGATTATGCTTTTTTCCCTTGACCCCCCTGATCCCCCTCCCCGATATTTAATTTACAGACCCCCCTTGTGACGCGCAACCCTCCCTCTTTTTTTTTTTTTTTTTTTTTTTTTTTTTTTTTTATGATCCCTCCCCCCTCCCTCCAAGTCCCTTCACTTATTCCCCTTTTCCTTTTCCCTTTTCCTCTCCCCCCTTTTAATGAGGTGAGAGAAAATTCTCTGAAAAACAAATATGTTAATTATTTACTCTTTGAGCCTCTTCTGATGAGAGTAAGATTCACACAATGATTCTCCCCCTCACTAAGTTCCCTCAGATATGGTGTATTTTCTATGTCTCTTCCTGGGATGTAGTTTCCCTCTTTTTATCACTCCTTCCCCTTTTTCTGAACCGACCTCCTTCCCTTTACTACACCCCCCTTTTTTTCTTTTATATCAGTAAAATCAAATTATCCTTGAGTATTTTTTATATACCCACAACAGAGTTACAGTTCTCAAGGGTTCTGTGTACCTTTTTCTGTTTCTCTTCAGTCTTGTAGATGTAGATCAAATTTTTTGTTTAAGTCTGGTTTTTTTTCTTAGAAACATATAGAATTCCTCTGTTTCATTGAATGACCATCTTCTTCCGTGGAAAAAGATGCTAAACTTAGCTGGGTAGTTCATTCTTGGTTGCAGTCCTTGATCTTTTGCCTTACGGAATATCAGGTTCCAGGCCCTTCTATCTTTTAATGTGGAGGCAGCCAGATCTTGGGTGACCCTTATTGTGGCACCTTGGTATTTAAATTGTTTTTTTCTAGCTGCTTGCAGGATTTTCTCCTTTGTGTGGTAATTCTGCAGCTTAGCCACAATATTCCGTGATGTTCTTTTTTTAGGGTCTATTTCAGAAGGAGTTCGATGAATTCTTTCCACATCTACTTTCCCTTCTGTTTCTATTATCTCTGGACAGTTCTCTTTGATAATTTCCTGTAAAATAGAATCTAGGCTCTTTTTTTGGTCATAGTTTTCTGGAAGTCCAATAATCCGCAGATTATCTCTCCTAGATCTATTTTCCAGGTCTATAGATTTTCCCAGTAAGTATTTGACATTGTTCTCCAGCTTCTCATTTTTTTTGTTTTGTTTGACTGATTCTTGGGTTCTCTGTGAATCATTCATTTCTATTTGTTCCATCCTGACTTTTAAGGAGTTATTTTCTTCTTTCACAGTTTTTAGTTCTTTTTGTAAATGCCCAATTTCGTTTTTAAATGAATTATTTTGCTCTATTGAATTTTTTTCCATTTCCCTAATTTTTTTTTTTTGAGAATTATTTTCTTTTTCCAATTCAGAAATTCTATTTTCTTGAGACTTTTTTATCTTTTCCAATTCAGAAATCCTACTTTCCTGTGTTTTTTTAACCTTTTCTAATTCACTAATTTTGTTTCCCTGCATCTCCTGTGAATTCTTTATTTTTTCCAACTCCAATTTCAGGACGTTGTTATTCTCTATCATAACTTCCCTTTCCTTGCCCCATTTTTCTTCGATCTCCCTCAATTTCTTAAGAGCTTCTTCTAGGAGAGAGTTATGTGATGGGGGGCAGGAATCATTCCCCTTTAGGTTGTTATCTTCTGAATCTTTGCTGTTAACTTCCTCAGGGTTGGGTACCCGCTCTTTCTCTGTATAGAAGGAATCTATAGTTTTTCTAGCTTTTTTGCTCATACTTAAAAAATGTTTTGGGGTCTGTCCCTGGGGTAGGAAATTATTTACTTCTTTACCAGCTTCCTCCCAGACCGGATGGATGCAGCGGCCCCTGCGCCTGCACTAAGAGAGAGCTCTGGGAGAGAGTTCCCCACCCCCTCCCTGGAAGTGCCTCAGAGGTGATTAGCACTGCTGTGCTTTGAGGGCGTAGAATAGTGAAGACAGCAAGAAGCTCAGCCTATGTGTCCGGGTGGGGAGTGGATGTCTGCAGCAGGTGATGTGAGAAGCCCCTGCGCTCAAACTGGAAGTGTCTGCCAGAAACCGTGGTCCCTAGTTCAAAGGTTCCGCTTCTCTGGGACTTCCTGGAGCTGAGTTCCACTCCCTCCAGCTAAGCTAGGCAGTGTGTGTTGCCTTGGGCCGTATCCACCCACTTGTCAGTCTCTTAACTATTCTCAGGAGGTAGCTGAGGCCACACCCCCTGGTGCCGAGTCTGCGGAGTCACGGGGGGGGGGGGGGGGGGGGGGGGGGGGGGAGGGGGGGAAATCTAATCTGAGTTTTAAAATATTTTGGCTTTCTCTTCTGAACTGCTAAATAATTAGCAGAGAAGAGCTAACAGCCTGTGCCAGATTCCTTTACCTCAGTGGCTTCTCTGATCCCAGAGCCCCTCCCAGCGCAATGGGTGCAGTGTGCCCCTACCCCACCGTCTGTGCTGGTCTTTCTTATTCCTCCCCTGAGAACTGACCTTTCCTGTTGAAACTCCAGATTCTCTTCAGCTGGTAAGTCGTGCTTCCAGTCCTTGTGGTATCTATCAGTCCTGAGCTAATTTTGAGACTTAATTTATCTAATTGGTTGTGAGGGAGTGAGGACGTTCACTGAGTAGTGTGTTTCTTCTCCGCCATCTTGGCTCCGCCTCCCCAGTGCTTTTTGCAATGACCCTTCCAAAGGAACTTAAGTGATTGATTCTTTCCATATTCTCTGCCCCTGCCAGGAAAGGAGAATAGCATTAAATCATTCATGCTGAAAAGCTGGAGGCCTCCCACAAAACTCTGAGTTTCTGTTGAATCATTTAGTTTTCTATTGAACCAGCACCATGTGATCCAATATAAATGGATATAAGAAAAAAAAAAAAGATATACAAACAGGATATTATAGTGTCCAAGTTTAAGTGAGAAACATTGAAATAACAAACTAGATCTGTAAATTTTATTACATGTCCAATGATGGATTATAGTACAATCTATAAGATTCTTCAATAATCCAATTGTTAGTCCCTGTATAATTTCTTAGTTAGCTAGGTAGTGCAGTGGATAGAATGATGGATTTGGAATTAGGAAGACTAATTTTCCTGAACTCAAACCTGATCTCAGACATATACTAGCTTTGCAACCTTTGGCAAGTCAATTTGTCTCAGTTTACTCATTTTGTAAAATGAGCTAGAACAGCTAGCTCTATTCTGTTCTAGCAGAATATTCCAAATGGGAAAATAAGAGTTAATCATAACTGGAATTATTGAACAACTACAACTTATAATTTCTTGAAGTTGACTAAATACTTTGACACTTCCTAAAAGAGTAAAAATATATAAACATTTCTTTAGAAGACCTCCAAACTGTGGATAAATCATCCCTTTTATCAAACTCTTTAAAATTTGTTAATAGACCAATCAGATATGAACCACTTAAGGACCTACACCATTTTCAATGTTCAAAAAAATTAAGTTCACTTAATTTTATAATTTAATATCTCAAATAGATACCTTAAGACTTGATCCTATTTGCCAACTGCCCTTTTATTCTATAATTTCATCAAGGGAATTGGGGACACCCAGTATAATCAAAGGCCCTTTGATCAATTCAGATACACTAATATTTGAAGATCTAGTACATATAATACATGTAGTAGTACAGTAGAACAGGTCTGGCATTTCAGTCTCAACACTGAGACAGAAATAGTGCTCTACTGGTACTCTCAAAATGTTGGAAGAAATACAAGAAGGACTTCCTCATGCTATATGAACTATCTGTGGAAAACTTTTGGGAGAACTTGTATAAAAGTCACACAGAACAGTCAAAAGTAAATTAGCTATAGTCTATATTTTTTTTAATGAACACCTGAATTGATGAGAATAAAGAACCACTTAAATACCTTAGCACAGGGCCTGGCCCATAGGAAAGTCATAATACATGATTGTTCCCTTCTTTTGCCCCTTTCCCCAAATTATCCCCCCTCAATACTCTTTCCTTTTTCTCAATTTCTATTAGAAATATCACTATACTTCCAGGCATTTACCTTCATATTTCAACTCTACTCAAATCTCAACAATTTTCAATGATTCACAACTCTTTGTTTTTACTCATTCCACTAGTTAGGTTTTTTTTTTTTTTTTTTTTTTTTTTTTTTTTTTAATCACCTAGCTTTTCCTAACATTCCTTTCTTTCTAACTTTCCAATTGTTGTACTTCAATCTTCTATCACTTCTTGCCAGGAACTTATAAAGAATTCTTAATTTAATCTTCTGTACATTTGATATTGCTAAATTATAATTCTGAACATATCACTCCCTTTCCCATGAAGCTTCTATGTCAACATATTGCCTATAAAATGAAACACATATTTTGGCCCTTAAATTCCTTCTCTATATGATTCAAACATTTTTATATTATTTTATATTTAATTTCATAATGAGTTATTTCATAGTTTCCTTTTTCCCCTGTATATTTGAGCCATAAGTATCTAGTTCTCTTTCCCCATGCAGATACTTTGTCACATTTGTGTATATTGTCTTCCATGCCCATAAAATACCCCTCCTTCACCATTGTGTCTTATAATCTGTACCCTCCTTAACGACTCAGATTAGGTCCTACTTCCTTTAAGTCTTTGTTCATCATTCCCAGTCATTAGCCCCCTCTCCCTAGATATTGCATGGCAAATATATTTTATTACTTCTTGTGTACATATTATATAAGCTTCTTAAGGGCATATATCATATTTTTCATTTTATTCTAAAGACCTAGCTTAGTAACCACTACAAAATAGGCTCTTATTAAATGATCATTTGGTGAATGAATAGATGGAAGATGAATGAACAAATTGGAAATACTGTTCCTGGTTGAAATGAGGTAGATTTAGTGTTCATATAAAGAAAACATTTCTGAACAATTAAAGCTATTGAAAAGTGAAATGGGGTGCCTTCAAAGGCAATCTCCTTTCACTAAAGGTTTGTAAACAGAAGCTGAATAAACATTTATCAAGTTATATGTTATAGAGGAGACCATTGTTCAAATAGAGTTGGGATAACATAGTCTCCAAAGCCTATTGACTGAGTGATCCAAGAGTAGAGGACAAGTTCAAAGGACATTTCAAATCAGGATAAGTGAAATGAACAAAAGAAATAGAGGAAGGCATGGAAATAGCCCATTTGACTACAAAGAGACCAATGCTAACTAAATCAAGAACTGAAATACACACTGTTTCAACTGTTCCCAAAGCTGTAACTTAATTTTCAATATTCTTATGAAATAGGTACTATATGTATTTAGCTATTTAATTGATTCTGTCTGTCTAGATCTATACTCATGACTGTTAGTGTAAGAAGTTCCCAATTTGGCAATTCCCTCCAACAGTACTCATCTAACAAAGATAAACTTGTATATTAATCAACTGGGAAAGATTAAATGATTTGTCCAAGATCAAATATCCAGTAAGTTGCAGAGACAGGGTTTGAACTTAGATTCCTGAATTTAAAGTCAGCTTTCTAGGGATTTTGCCATGTTGCTTCTCATTGTGGATATTATTTTCTCTTTTAAAAATATAAAACTTAGGCTCAGTAAGGTTAAATTGTTTGTTTGTGATAATGTCACTACTTAATAGATGAGATTTGAATACATAGTACTCCTGATTCCTTTTCTCTCTTATCTTTGGGGCCTCTTTAATCTAGCACAAAGAAGGAAATTCTTAAAATTCTTTAAAGGAGTAGAAGGAAATTAACTTGGGGTATGAGTTAGGATCCAAAATTTAGTTAAGTCTTAAGAAACAATATGTGAGATTTGCATAGTGTTCTGTTTACCATGAGAAGTCAATAAAAGCTTTCAATCAGAGATATACTGTGAAGAAAGTGGCACTTTAGGATGATTAATTTGGCTATAGTGTGCAGGATTACTTTGAGAGAAGTGAGGTTTGAATTAGAAAGACTATTTAAGAGAGTATTATTATAATAGCTTTGGTATGAGGTTATAAAAGCCTGTCCTAAAGAGGGTGGCTGTGGAAAGTGAAAAGAAGCTCTAAGATGAGAGTGACATTTAGTGACTGACTGAAAGCAAGCAGATGGCAAACTTAAGTTCCAAAGATGACTCCAGGATTTTGGCCAGGGATACCTGTGAAAAAGCAATGCTATCAACACAAATTGATCAGTTGAAAAGAAGAACATTTTTTTCCTGATGGGAGGAAAGAAGAGGAATTTGGTTTTAGAGAGTTGAATTTGAGCTGAGGTTTTGATGTTTACTTGGAAAGTGTGGAGGACTAAAGTGTGGAAGTCAGATACAAATATGAGAGTCCTTTTCCCAGGGATTCATAAACAGGAGAAAGGCTTTTCTTTTAAGAAATGAGAGCCAATGTGCAAGAACATATATAGAGAGAACAGGGACTACAATCAAACCTTGGGAATATCCACGTTTAAAACCAAAGGACCATCACACTTCAATTGAGCAAGCATTTATTAAATACTTACTTACTGCTTGTCTGCTTAGAAATAACTTTGTGGTAATGGATTGAATACATTTACAAAGATGCAGGTTCAAATTTGCCTCTAACAATCTATGTGATTTCGCTTAGCTCTGCAGTGCCCCACAACCAACTAGCTATGAGTAAGTAATAGATCAGGTTCTGATTTGCTTTAACAGAATTTCCTCATGGGGAGTTTCCTCTGTTCTCCCCTTGGTATGTGTTAAGTATAATAGACATAAAGACAAAAATGAAATAGCATAAGAAACAGAAATCAGACTCAAAAATTTGAAGATCCATGAAGGTTTAGCATCCTAGTAACCATGCAGAAAGAAACAAAATCTTATTCCGGAGATTGTAATAGGATTATGAAAAGGTTGAGGTATAACATGTTCATGCTCAAAAGTTCTGAATCTCATTGATATGAAACAGAGTAGATCATTTCCAGGGTGGATAATATTAAGTCTTAGAAGGGAAGACCAGTCACATTAAGACTGCCATCATCAGTTAAACATAGAACTTTCTGAGGTTGCAAGAGCAGTCTTCCCTCTTCCCCTCGCCTGGATTCTGATTTTATAAACTAGTCATGAACCATTGGTGCCGTCCTGGTGAGGTGATATGATATTGCAATATGACAGTATAAATGATGAAATATGTGCTGCCAGGATACAAAGAGGGGACTGAAAAATGGGACCTGACTGCATACCTATTATGTAAATCTACAAAGTGATGCCTAAACACATATGGCATGATCACGCCCCCATGTTCTTTTGAGAAAGAGAGATTTCAAAGATAAACAGGTTTTGAAGGCCTGTCACTATCTACTGAGAAGGTAATTGAGCTAAGGTGCAAAAGTGGTAAACTAAACATGTTTGAAGGCAATCCATGTCAACTCGGTAACAAGCCTAGAAACTTTTTCACCAGTACTGAGCAAGATGAGATTTTTCCTGTCTCTTAAAAACAGACAAACCTCAGGAGTGCTGAAGAACATAAGCATTCACATTAGCTTGCCCTGAAGTCATTTGATTAATCTGGATGGCTGTCTAGAGCAGTCTGCAGAGACAGGCAATTGTGACTTCATTGTGCATTGCATTTTCTTTGTTACGAGCATATTTTGCCTAGCTTCTAATAGAGCCTCAATGTCTCCACCCAAATTTTTGTCTTTGGAGGTTCACATTCCACTTTGTGTTGGCAAGACGTTATTCCCTTGGTCGGATGAAAGATGCTTATTGGACATCAAATCGCTCTTTGCGAATGGGATTTTTATGGTTTTCGTCTAAAGCAGTAGCAAACATTTATTACTTCAATTCCAGGAAACTTGTTTAGGGCCTTGCAAATCCCCAAATATTTGAAAGATTTGGAATAGCTTGCCAGACCTTAAGTTGTGCTTGAAACAATGTCTTTACTCACATAATAGTCAGCATCTCATAATTGCTGCTCCTAGACCTCAGGATTGGAGAAATTGAATTTTCATATATAAAAAAGCTGCTCTTCAGTGCATTTCCATTTTAAGAACAGAAAATTGACATGAAAATGAGGACATTATATAAGTAAACATGGCACGTTTCTTTAAGCGTGTAGCCCTGGTAGAAGTAATGTGCTTTACAACATATGAAAATATGGACATTTTAACTTTGTTCTTAGAAAAAATGCACTTATATAAACCCAGAGTGAAGAATTTGGTAATGTTTAAGCATACTTTACTGATGATATTGGACTGATAATATTTAATTTTTTAAAAACCTATAATTAGGAATTGGAATCCATCTTTTTTCTACCTTCTGATAAATATTGAAATACATAGTAGAACTCTTAACCACATAGACTCAAGTTATAGTGAAATATATATTCATTCCTTATACATTGTGACTACTACCCTTACATCATCTCCTGATTTATATTAGAGTGATGAAGAGGCAGCCTTTCCTTTCTCTATCCAGATGAATACTATTAGATCCTAAATAGAGCTGCTAAGTAGAGGAAGTGAATTTTTTGTCTTTAAGAAATGCCTCCTGTTTTTCTTTCTGCCCCTTCCCATTATATTTTTGCTTTCTTTCATCCTTACTCCAAGGGACACAATTCTTTTATGCTGTTCTCTGAAGAACTGATGGTATTTACTCTATTATATTTCAGATACTTTACTAGATGCTGAGAATATAATGATAAAAATGAAACTATCCTGCCCTCAAGAAACTTCCATTTTGGTGGGAGGAAAAGCAAGGAAACAGCATGAGCATATCTGAGCAAATACAAGGTTTATACAAAGTCAATTCAGAGTAATTTCTGGAGTGAGAACACAGATTAAAAACTGGAACTGGAATTAAGAACTGGAAAAGAACTTGATCAAGAAAAGATTTCTTATTAGAGATAGCACTTGGGGTAAGTCTGGAAAGCAGCTACAGATCCTGATAGAGTAGGGTGACTGGGAAATTTTCTAGGCATAGGTAACATGGAAGGTAGGAGATGGAATATTAACTATTGTGAAATTAACAATTGATATTTCAGCATATTTTATGTTATTTATTATTGACAATTACATCTAATCCATGTATTGATACTTACATATTATATTCGGACTTGACTGGATAAGCCTTAGTGGTAGGGTTTGTAAGAATGTAACTTCCTTATTCCTAAGGGATATAGTTTGATCACAAAGTCTTAAAATCTTTAGGGGAGGAGAAGAGGAATATAAGTCATAGTATATTTACTCACCACTAAATTTTCCAGGGAATTTGAGTCAACTCCTGTTTCTCTTGTCATAGCTTAAGAAAATCTCCTTCTAAAATAAAACCAAGCAAAGCCTACTGTTCATCTTTGGGTAACCATTCACAGGCTGCTTAGTTTACATTACTTTACCGCTTCTGGTACTTTATATAAAGCATAAAAATATAAAAAGTATAAAAGAATTGATTTGTCAAATGATTCCTTAGATATTGAGGGGCCTTGGATCTCTTTTGTTAGTAATTACAATAAATTTATAATAAATTTATCATGGTTGGAACTTTGTACCTTACTTTTTCTTAATCTATTACAGATTTTTATCAAAACACTATGGGGAATAATAAGTAAGACAGTTTGCCTAGTATTCAGAATGTGTGCAAGATACTTTACTATGTACACTTAGTTTGGATCAGTCAACTGGAGTTAGATTTTGTCCAAAAACCAAATCCAACAGCAATAAATCAGGAATGGGAAAAATATAGATACTTAATCCAAAACAGGAAATACTAAACCTTTCCTTTATCATAGAACAGCTTGAGCAAAACTTTTCTTTTTTTTTTTTTATACATTGTAAAAATGTACCTTTTACTTATGAGAACTTTAATTCTTTTTTTATATTAAAACTTTTTATTTTAAAAAAATATGCATGCATTATTTTTTAACATTGACAGTTGCATAGCCTTGTGTTCCAAATTTCCCCCTCCTCCCCCCACACTCTCTCCTAGATAGTAAGCAATCCAATATATGCTGTACAATATTCAATATATGTAAACATATTTATACAATTATCTTTTTTATAATATTATTCCTTGTATTCATTTTTCCAATTATCCCCTCCCTCCCTCCACTCCCTCCCCCCATGACAGGTAATCCCATACATTTTACATGTGTTACAATATAACCTAGATACAATAAATGTGTGTAAATACCATTTTCTTGTTGCACAATAAGTATTAGATTCCGAAGGTATAAGTAACCTGGGTAGATAGACAGTAGTGCTAACAATTTACATTCACTTCCCAGTGTTCCTTCTCTGGGTGTAGTTATTTCTGTCCATCATTGATCAACTGGGAGTGAGTTGGATCTTCTTTATGTTGAAGATATCCACTTCCATCAGAATACATCTTCATACAGCATTGAAGTGTACAGCGATCTTCTGGTTCTGTTCATTTCACTCAGCATCAGTTGATGTAAGTCTCTCCAAGTCTCTCCAAGCCTCTCTGTATTCCTCCTGCTGGTCATTTCTTACAGAGCAATACTATTCCATAACCTTCATATACCATAATTTACCCAACCATTCTCCAATTGATGGGCATCCATTCAACTTCCAGTTTCTAGCTACAACGAAAAGAGCTGCCACAAACATTTTGGCACATAACAGGTCCCTTTCCGCTCTTTAGTATTTCTTTGGAATATAATCCCAATAACAGCAATGCTGGGTCAAAGGGTATGCACAGTTTGATAACTTTTTGGGCATAGTTCCAAATGAGCAAAACTTTTCTTAAAGCAAGTCTTAATTTTAATAATATATTTTCCTTTTCTTTAAATCAAAATTCCCATTCTGACCAAATTCTGAGGTTTTCTGGAAAACACATTATTTAATCATAGATATTGCATCAAAATGTCAGAAAGTTTAAGCAGTTTGTGGACAGGAACTTTGACTCTCACTTCTCAGTAATACTCATAATTCTTGGCACATACTGGGAGCTCAGGAAATATCTACTGGATAAAGGACCTCCAATTTTCACTAGATACTTGGGCTTATACCTTACTTCTCACAATTCCAAACATTTTCAGTGGCTAACTAAATAGCCAAAAAAGTTGCTGATATTAATTACCTCTTTCAACCAAGTGAATACCTAGTTGTTAATATATATATAGTGGAAGACTCCTCCCTTTTATAGGTCAATTAATATCATCATTCCAAGACTTGTCCTCCAGGTCAAGATAATAAAGTAGAGGAAGAAAAAGTAGGGGAGGGAACTCTTTCTTATTAGATTTCATATTCAAAAACAAGTCATAGTCTCTTGGGACCCTCAAGGACTGGGTGCTGCCAAAAATTAAGATGTTTTCAGACTGTCAGTGATCATTTAATACTGTTCAGGCTCTATCCTGAACACTGGGAATACTAAGAAAGGCAATTAAAAACAAGCCTGATGCAAACAGAGCAGCTAAGGAGTGCAGTGAATAGAGTGCCAAGCCTGGAGTCAGAAAGGCTAATGTTCATGAGTTCAAATCTGTTCTTGAACACTTACTAGTTTTGTGACTGTGGGGAAGTTACTTAACAGTTTGCTTCAGTTTCTTCATCTGAAACTACTTCTGATTCTTTGCCAAGAAAATGGGGTCATGAAGAATTGGACACAACTGAAATGACTGAACAACTGCTTGAAGGGAGTAGGGAAGCTAAGGAATGGGAGATACAAGTGAGGGCAAGGGTGGGACAAAGCGTTCTGGTCAAGGGAACAACCTATGCATAGTCATGGAGTCTGGAGTTCTAGTGTTTAAAGGGAAGCAAGTAAACTGGTCTAAATGAATTGTAGAGTACATAGAAAAGAATAAAATGTAAGAAGATGGGAAAGATAGGAAGGGGCTAGATTATATATATAATAATATTTCATTCATATGATTGAGGGTTAACTTTGTATAGTGAACCAAGTGCTAGATTTAAAAGTCCTCAGTTTAAATCATGACTCTTCTACTTGTATGACCACAGACAAACAAAATTGACCTCTTTGAACCTCCTTCAAGTGAAAAGTTAGGGTTGGAGATACCAATTTTTAAGATCCCTTTTAGCTCAAAGTGTGCAACTCTATGATCTTGATAATTTTCTTTCAAGCTTGTATAGCTGTCATGCCTTCAGTTATAACTTTAAGATATATAGGTACTTTTTCAGAATCATGTGAATTCAGATTTTATACTTTGTAATCTAGGGAATATAGGAATGAATTCACGATTCATATTATTAGAGAATGTTAAAGATATTGGTAGCTCATGAATATCTCTCACTTTCAAAGACTTGCTGAAACTACTTATTCCAGTAAATCTATGTAATTAAGATACCAAGTCATGTGTATGTGTGTACATGTATACCATTTTGTGTGTAAGTGATGTTTTACACCTTTAAAAAGTAATTTATACTATCACCTTATAGTTTCAATTGTACTTTGAAGTAGAGAGGACATAGTATTATTAATCCTATTTTATGTACTTGGAAACAATGAAAGAGAAAAAGAGTGTGACACACACAGAGACACAGAGAGAGGAAGAAAGAAAGAGGAAGAGAGAGAGAGAGAGAGAGAGAGAGAGAGAGAGAGAGAGAGAGAGAGAGAGAGAGAGAGAGAGAGAGAAGAGAAGAGAAGAGAAGAGAAGAGAAGAGAAGAGAAGAGAAGAGAAGAGAAGAGAAGAGAAGAGAAGAGAAGAGAAGAGAGAAAGAGAAGAGAAGAGAAGAGAAGAGAAGAGAAGAGAAGAGAGGAGAGAGAGAGAGAGAGAAGAGAAGAGAGAAAGAGAAGAGAAAAGAAGAGAGAGAGAAAGAGAAGAGAAGAGAGAGAATAGAAGAGAAGAGAGAGAAGAGAAGAGAGGGAGAGAGAGAGAGAGAGAGAGAGAGAGAGAGAGAGAGAGAGAGAGAGAGAGAGAGAGAGAGAGAGCAGTATACTTAATCTAGTTTTCTTTCTAGTACATGAGGGATCTTCAGCAGATCAATGATCATTGATTGGTTGATCTTCAAAGCCAATTGGGCCTTGACCAAGGGCAGGCAGCTTATGGGCATTTCTAGAAGGAAAAAAGGTATATGTGCTGATATAGTGTGAGATCATCTACAAAGAACTTTGTTTCTATTCCCTATCCTCCGACCCAGTTATTATTATTAGAATGTGCTTTCATTTTCACTTTATGAAAGTGAAGGATGGATCATACACATCCCCCCTGGCACAGTGCTATGCCATGCTTCTTCCCACATAACTCTTGCTTATTACCAATCAGGATAGCTGTCAAAGGCTCTCCTAGGCCCTAGTTCATGTTCACCGAGATCCCACACCCAGACTGTCTATTAATCAAAATCCCAGGCAACAATATCATCATCAGCTGCTTCCAAATTCAGGCAAGGAGCATCATGCTGGCACTGAGATGTATGAAGTGCCATTGACTTCCTCTTGTCTCCTTAATAAACTACAAACCCCTCTCTTATTTAAGGTGGCTCAGTAGCTAGAACCCTGAACCTGAAATCATCTTCCTGGGTTCAAATCTGACTTCAGATACTGTGTGATCCTGGACATGTCACTTAAAACTGCTTACTTCAGTTTCCTCATCTATAAAATGAGCTGGAAAATAAAATTGCAAACCACTTCTTATTCCTTGCTAAGAAAATTAAAAATGAAGTCACAGAGAGTTGACCACAACTGAATAACATTTATTAGGTATTCATAATCTGAGTCAACTTTACACATGCAGAATCATTTTACATTACTTCTCTTTACACTGGACTTTCAGCCATTTCAACATTCTTCCTGGCACTTATCACCTTACTTGGCACATAGTAGACATTTAATACTAGTTGATTGACCGATTCATTCACAAAATGCCATTTTCCAGTTCCTGTCCTTTTGCATTGATAATCACACTATGCCTAGAATATATTCCCTCCTCCCTTCCTATTACCTCTTGGAATCCCCAGCTTCTTTAAAAATTCAGCTCAAGTGCCATCTCTTATATGTTTTTCCTTCCCCAAAATACTTTGTAAATATTTTGTCTTTATTTGTAACACAAATTTTTCCACCTCAGTGCTTCCTACATACACACACACACACACACACACAGTGAGCTTCTTAAAAGCAGAGATTATTTTGTCTTTGTCCTTACGTCCCCAGTATATGCCACAATGCCAAGTTCATAGTAGATATTTAATAAATGCTTGTTAAATGAATGAATGAAGAAAAGTTAGATATCCTGATCCTTACCTGATATAAAAGGATCTTTGGGCATCTCTGTCTGAGTCAGGATTCAGATGAGGAAAAGAGTTGAGAGACTTATCAACTTGAGCAGGAAATAGATTTCTTTAAAATTATAGGTTACCTGGCTTTCTCTGGAACATGTCTTGAATTCCTGAATCAAATTATCTATCATTTCAAAATGCTATCCCCGTCCCCATCATTAGTCTGATAGTTTTGCACAAAAAGTTTTCATAAAATCTACCTTACCCGACCCTCCTATTAGTCTGGTGGTTTTGCACAAAAATTTTTCATGAAGCTATTCATTAGGAATTCTCTCCATTTCACAATTGTTTTTAAGGATTAATATTTAGTAGTTTGGTCTTGAAGGGAGATTTATGGATTACAGCAAAGTGAAAGTGAATGACTACTCCGGGTATTTTGGGGAAATCAAGCCACAAATCAGCTGTAGGGTTAGATTTATTATTTTATACACAGGACTCTTTGTGTATAAATTCAAAGATATATTCCTAGTCACTACACAAAACCTTCATTTATTAATGAATTCAGATTAATTTAGACCTAAAGAAAGTATAAGGAATGATCTAAAACAGGTTTTGGAATAATCATCAAAATATATTTGATAACATGGTGTTCCATAATAAGTTTCTTCTTTCCCTTCCTCCTTCTTCCTTTCTTTTTTGCCCCCATTTCCTTCTTTGTTCTTTCTTCTTCCTTCTTCAACTTTACTTCCCTCATTCTTCCCTTCCTCACTGGAACTCATGATTTCACTGGTATATGAAATTCATCATGTGGGAACTTTTTCAATCCAAAAAGACAAGCAACTTATTTTGAAATTATGAATGGTGGATGGAAAAATGGAACCTGACTGCTTACCTGCTCTAAAAATATTCAAAATGATGTTTAAATCCATCTGACATGGGAAACATAGGGAATAACTTAAGAAACTGAGAAATCAGATATCTTTACCACACATATGTATCTACTAATGTCAGATCTTCCTAATTGACTTCAAGCTTGCATATTGGATTTCCAATGGTTTTTTAGGCTGCTTTTGTTGCAATAGTTTACAAACCTAGTTGTTTGTGAGATAGGTCATAGAGAATTAGATAGATTCTATGTAAGACGGTATTTCTACAGTTCTAGTTAGAGATTCATTGTTGTTTTTTGTTTAGTCATTTCCTACTATGTGTTCAAGTTTGGATTTTTTTGGGCAAAGACACTGGAGTGGTTTGCTATGTCCTTCTTTATCTCATTTTACTGATGAGGGAACGGAGACAAACAAAGTTAAGTGACTCAGTGTTCCAGAGCTACTCGGTGTCTGAGGCCAGATTTGAATTCAGGAAGCCCAGTACTCTATCCACTATACCACATAGCTACCCGAATTTATATTTAGAAGCTTCTAAGTCCCATATATATGTCTGAATTGAAAGTGAAGCACATTTAAATTCTTTGTAGCTCTCTAAACCTTGGCAACATTTCACAAAGAAATAAACTACAGTCATTAGCTTACTTTTTGTTCTATCATAGCATTTACAACTTGAAGAAAACTTAAAGAGGTGGAGCATTTATTAAATACATACTAGGCACTGTGTTAAGTACTGAGGCTACCTGTAAAACTCATATAAAGAAGAAGACAACACATAAAGGTAAGCTGGAATAAAGGGGAGGGGGGCACAGTAGGGAGACTGAAGGAAGTGCCCCAAAGCAAAATATTCCTCTCTCAGAAACGAAGGGTTTCAGGAATAGTTTTAATTTCTGGTGTCATGCAAATGGTCTGAAAGTGAGCCCTTGGTAGGATACTTTGATTTGTCTGCTTCGTATCTTTTTATACTTAATGAAACCAAGACCCAAAAAGTAGAAGAAGCTTCCCCAAGATCATACTGGTATTAAATATCAGAAGTAAAACTGGCACTCAATTTTTTTTTTGCTTCCACATATATAGCATATGACTATCTAGTTCTATTTTCTTGTTTTCTATTCAGGTCAATCAATCAACATTTATTAATAGCCTACTATGTGAAAAACAGGTGAGATCCTTATTTCCCCTTATCCTGCATTACATGTGCAGCTCCATATCCCACTACACATTTACCATTCCACAATCTAATTACCTATACCATCTCTTATTTTCTTTACTAGTCCATGATTATGAGCTCCTTGATGATATTTTAGTCTCTTTTATATCCCCATTCACTAACTGGCACAGGATTCAGGACACAGCAAGGGCTCAGTAAATGTTTGGTGAATTGAGAAATTTTGATTAATATAACTGCCTATCAGTCGTCAATAGGCCTCTAGTCTCATGATGGGCACACCTGGCCTCAGGACAAGATATCACACCTGGTATCTCAGGGTATGAGATACCTAATCATGGCCAAATCAGAGAAAACAGAACACAATGAAATCAGTCAAAGCAACCACCTCACAAACAAAAGAGCCTTACCTTCTTTTTCAAGTATGCTATACTGATGCTAGAGGAGATTTTTCTGAATTGTGATGGTTTCTTTACATTTTTAAAACTTTTCTCCAGCTAATTATTCTTATGTATGTATCTGAAACAAAGTCTGCTTGCCAGACATCCAACTAACCACTCTTTAATATTGAAATTATCTCTTCCATAAAGGTCTTTTGGCTTGGAAGAAGAAGCATTTCTACTTCTCCTTGCTTTTATAAGACTTCTTTTTCCTAAGTTTTTCTCCCATTCCAAACTTGCCTCCCTTTGTGATTGTACCCGCTCCTCCACTAGTTGACTGACAGACATGCCTTTGGGGGCTCAGTTGGACTAGTATATCTTTCTTTAGTCTCAGATCCAAGTTTCAATCTCTTCTCTATTTCAGAATAATGCCATTGACTCTACTGGATCTTAGAGGCTGAACATGACTTTTAAAAATCATAATCACAAACCAGCATGTCCAGGTATTCTTGAAGGCAGGGATAGAAAGTAGGTCTTCAACATGTGATTCATGAAAGAAAGTAGTGGAGTCCAGTGAAAAGAGAAAGCAGGCGATTTGAGTTCCACTCCCTTTTTCAGGACCTTATTTTCCCCATTTGGCAAGTTTAGGAGATGAGACAAGCTCTCTAAGATTCTTTCAAGTTCTAGTATTCTATTATATTCTATGGTCTGAAGATTACATTTCAGAAAATTCAAATAATGTGGCATCAGTGAATTATTTCAATACATAATACAAATCTTTGTGACTCCATTTTACCATATAATAAAATATACTTTAAGTTATCTTCTTCTTGACTTCTAGCAGAAAAGCATTGTGAGGCTCCTTTTTCCAGTTAGGTCAAAAACAGATAAAATATAGAATCTATAATCAGGGAACCCTGAATTCAAATCCTTCCTTGGACATATACTAACTATGGGACCTTAGACAAACCATTTAACTTCTAATTCCTTATGTATAAAATGATAAATTCAACTCAATGATTTCTAAGGTCCTATACATTGTGAAATCTGTGATGGACATTAGTCCTACTCACACATTTATGATCCATCTGTGTTTTGCAGTAGAAGATATATCCACAAATGGTTGAAATTTGGCATGCAATGAGTCTGCTGTCCAGTTTTGAGAATATCACTTTCCTCCAATATGCTCTCTGTGGAAAGCTCTAACTTTTTCTCCCAAAAGTAAGGAAGCAGCTGATGTTAAGGCTGTAGTCCTTCACATGAAGTGGGTGGGGAAAGGCAAGAGCCATTTATCAAGCATCCACTGTATGCCAGGCCCTGTGTTAAGTGCTTTACAACTATCTTGAATGACAGGTTTTAAATGGTGCTGTGGGCATTGATGTCCATATTTATAGTTATTGAAAATGATACTATGTTAGAAGCACTGAAATGCCCAATATTATGCTATGATATTTTGTGTACAAATCTAGAGCCAATTTCAAAATGTATTCTATACAGAGTGATGCAAAGAATGAGGCAGACATAGTACACGATTAATAATATTTTTATCTGGGAGAAAAAGAGTTAAGAAGGGAAGTGAAGGAGGCAGGAGGAAATGGGCAGCATTCACAGGAAACATGTACCTTCCAGTGTAGTCATACTAGGAAAGGAGGCTATATAATTCTTTGGGAGAATAGCAGAATTTGAATTGGATGGGACCTTAGTTGTCAGAACATCCAGGAAAAGTGTTTCTCCTATTTGATTAGACAAGTGATTGTCTTGTTTTTACTCGAAGGCCTTGGAAGGAAAGGGAAACTCCCACCTCTTGAGACAGCCCCATTTTACTTTTAGATAGGCAATATATTTATTAACACAGCCTCTTATTACTTCTTTTCTAATATCTGCCAAAACTCCTGGTTCTGTCCCCTGGAGTCAAATAGAATAAATATAACCACTCCTTCACATAACCTCCTTTCCAACATAGCGATCATATCCTTCCTTCATCTCCTATTCTATAGGCTAAGCATTCTAAGTTCCTTCAACCTAAAAGGTAGACTCAGAGATCTTCACCACAGGAAGGAAATGCAACTCTTTCCCCCATCTTGGAAATGAATGCCCTAGAGCTAAGTTGGGTTGGTCAAATGATATTAAAGGTTCTATAAATCCCTCCCCTTCATCAAAAGCTACACACATGAAATTCCATATCACTGATTTCCAAATATAAGCAGCACATTAAAATAATTTATGGTTTAACTTTTCTTAATTTTCCATTTCTATTCTTCTAGTGCTTCTGCTCAACTTGACTAATCTAAAACAAAGTTAAAACACACACACACACACAAAAAAAAAAAAAAAAAAAAAAAAAAAAACCTGAAATATCCAGATAATTAAAGCCAAGTTGTCTTAAATTATTCAGTTGGTTGGATACATCCTTTATTTCTTTTCTTTTTTTTTCTTTTCTTTTCTTTTTCTTTTTCTTTTTTTTTTTTTTAAATGTGTAAACACAGTCTGAGCATTAACTGAGCACTAAAGAGCTTTAGAAACAAATGGGCAGTTTCAGTAATCGAGGTAGTGAGCACTTTATTTGAGATAAACACAAAAAACTTCTAAGTACCCTTGATATTAGTCAGTCACAGCAGCTTTCAGTCATTGTCTGAAGGGCGCCCATCTGCTGCTCAGCAGACCTGTGACCTCTAGATAAGTTTCAGAATGCAGGGAAATATCTCTCTTCTTCCTATGACCTTCCATGCACAAGACATGAGCCATGGATTTGTTTCCTAGGGAACTAGTGACTGAGAAAAATCTATAATTAAATCTGGGTTATAGTCTACACATGGGAATTGGGTGGGAACCAAGTCCTGAAAAGAAATTCAGGAATGTGGCTGAAACTGCAACTAGGGAAATTTTCTTAAAACCTTTAAAATAACATTACTTGGGATCATGACACTGAAAAACCTCTGTGGTTCCATAGTGACTCTAAATTAAGGCACAGTCAGACAGATTGTCTCTTGAATTTTTTTTTATATAGATAGTATTTGTTTTTACATCATTTCACAACATAAATCTCCTCCTTCTGCTTCTCAGAGAATCATTCCTTATAAGAAATAAAAAAGGATAATATATAGATGTATACACACACACACATACACACACACAGACACAGACACACACATAGCACATTAAACAGAAATAAGTAGCATATCAATAAAATCTATCATGATAGATAATATTCTAAACACATATTTCCCTTTTTTCAAAGAACAAAGGGAAACATTTTTCCATATTCTGTTTTAACCCATATTTGTCTCAATTTTGTCATCTGTAAAATGGAGATAATAGTTACACCTGCCTCCCAATGGTGGTGTGATAACCAAATGAGAAGATAATTACAAACCACCTAGCACAGTACATGGTACACAGTACTTTTATTAGATTCAATGCTTAAGGGCCTAGAGAAACTAATAACAAAAAAGCTCTTTTAAGGATTAAGATTTATTTTTTATACAATTTCTTATATTTTAATTCTTTAAGCACCTATGGTTTTCCTCAAAGTGGACAACAACACAGATTTATAATCTCTTTATATCTTAGAAGACAGTCTATTCTCCAGGGCAAAACAAAGTTCAGACACTGAGATCCAGCCATTATTAATAGTCTCAGAATATTTAGCTAGGTTGATGTTCCAACCACAATAACAACAACAAATCATTCATCAGTCCATAATCAATCTTTCCAAGAGGCAGAGCCAAGATGGCGAAGTAAAAACAGAAACTCATCCAACTTCTCCCCCAAAAGTACACCAAATTCCTTTAAATAATGTCTCCAGACAAATTTTAGAGCATCAGAACACTATAAAAGAAGGAGTAGAACATTTTCCAGACGAAGGCAACTTAGAAGGTCAACAGAAAAGCTCTGTGACACTAGGTGTGAATCTGGTGTGCAGTCTCAGTATAGACTGAGTCAGTACAACCAAGACCCAAACTGAGACTGGACTCCAGCTCTAGTCCAACCTTTGAATCAGCTGCAGTACTGGTGGCTTCCAGATCTCTACTCCCAGAGGCACCAAAGAAGACCTATAAGGTCAACAGAAAAGATCTGTGGAACCACTAGTTTAGCCCCCATCCCAGCCCCAGCCTCAGCCCCAGCCCCAGCATTGACTCAGACTTCAGTGAGAATACTCAGAAATTCAATGGGGAGGGTCTGTAGCAATATGGTGGGAGACTGTGTGCAGTACCAGCACAGACCACACCAGAAACAGCTCGTCCCAGGATACTTTAGCACACTAGATCATACAATTACAATGGGGAGGGGACACACTTAACATCTCCAGGGGCAGACAAGAGTACTTGTAGTCAGATTCCTAGAAATATTTCTGAAAACAATTGCACAAAACCCCTGAAGTTTGGGACAGTGTCCCCTCCACCTTAGAGACAGAGCTTTACTTTTACAATGAGTTAAAAAACATTAGGCTAGGAAAATGAGTAGATAACAAAAAAAGTTTCTGACCACTAAAAATTATTATGGTGACAAAGCATATCAAAGCACACGCTCAGAAGATAACAAAGTCAAAGTTCCTATATCCAAAGTCTCCAAGAAAAATAAAAATTGGACTCAGGTCATGGAAGAGCTCAAAAGGAACTTTGAAAATCCTGTAAGAGAGATAGAGGAAAAATTAGGGAAAGAATTGAAAGAAGTGCAAAAAGAAATAAAAAAAAAAAAAAAACTGAGAAGAATGTCTTAAAAAGCAAAATAGATCAATAAGGGAAAGACATACAAAAACTCAATTGAGTAAAATAATTCCTTAAAAATGGAATTGAGCAAATAGAAGTTATAGATTTTATGAAAAATCAAATACAAAAAAGCAAACCCAAAATGAAAAAAAAAAATAGAAAAAAATGTGAAATATCCCATTGGAAAAACAACTTACCTGGAAAAACCTAATTTTCAATAATTTTAAAAGTATTGATCTACCTGAATGTCATGATTTAAAAAAAAAAAAAAAAAAGATCCTGGACATCAAGAAAACATCAAGGGAAACTGTCCTACTATTCCAGCACCAAAAAGCAAATTAGAAATCAAAGAATCCACAGATCACTTCCTGAAAGAAATCTCAAAATGAAAACCCCCAGGAGTATTATAGCCAAATTCTGGAATTCCCAGGTCAAAGAGAAAATATTGCAAGCATTCAGAAAGAAACGATTTGGCAGCTTCTATATTAAATGACTAAGGGGTTTGGAATATGATATTTCTGAGAGCAATAGAGCTAGGATTACAATCAAAATCACTTATTCAGCAAAACTAAGTATAATCATTCAAGGAAAAGGTAGGTCATTGAATGAAATAGAGAATTTTCAAAGCATTCATGATGAAAAGACTCCAGAGCTGAATGGAAAATTTGATTTTCAAATGCAGGACTCTGGAAAAGCAAAAGGAGGTAATCAGAAAAGAGATATAAAGGACTTCATAATGTTTATTCGTAGATTAACTATTAGAACTTTTTCATTATTATGGTAATTTTAAGGACTACAAATACATATACATAATAAATATATAGGCCAGTGGTCCTCAAACTTTTTAAATAGGGGGCCAGTTCACTGTCCCTCAGACTATTGGAGAGCCAGACTATAGTAAAAACAAAAACTCACACTGTCTCCACCCTTCAGCCCATTTGCCATAATCCCACAAGCCACATAAACTTCCTCAGAGGGCTGCATCTGGCCCATAGGCTGTAGTTTGAGAACCCCTGATATAGGCAGAGGACACAGATGTGAGTTAAATATGAATGCATACTATCTTTTAAAAATGATGAAATTAAAGTGTGTGAGAGGCATGTACTAGGAGAAAGGAAAGGGGGAAAGTAGAATGGTACAAATTACCTGCCATAAAAAAGAGGCAAGACATAGCTTTTACAGTGAAGGAGAATAGGCAGAGATGAAAGAGAGTGAATGAACCTCACTCTAATTAGAATTGTCTCAAAAAGGAAATAAATATATAATCAGTACGATTATAGAAATCTATCTTACATGGCAGGAAATACATAATCAATATGGCAGGAAATACATAATTATTATGGCAGGAAATACAGAATTAGTTGTTTTAACTGTTAATGTGAATGGGATGAACTCTCCCATAAAATGGAGTTCTCCCATAAAATGGAAGCAGATAGCACACTTCATTAAAAGCCAGAATCCTACAATACGTTGTTTATAAGAAACACATTTAAAGCATAGTGATACATACAGAATGAAGGTAAAGAGCTGGAACAAATCTTTATCGAAAGGACTATAAATTATTGCATATCCTTTGACCTAACAAGATCACTACTGGGTATGAATACCAAAAGAGTTTTTTTTAAAAAGTAAAATAATCTATAATATATATGTACAAAAAATGTTCATAGCAACTCTCTTCTCAGGTAAAACTTTGGGAAATTCAGGGAATGCCCATCAACTGGGGAATGGCATAATAAATTGTGGTATGTATTTGTGATGGAATATTATCATTCTATAGGAAATGATAAGCAGGATATTTTCAGAACAACAAACAAACAAACAAACCTAAAAAGACTTCCTTGAATTCAAGCTGTACTTATACAAATTAATAGCAATATTCTTGAATGACCATCTGTAAAGGACTTTGCTATTCTCGATAATACAATCATCCACGATTGCTTTGAAGGACTTATGAGGAAAAATTTTATCCATATTTGGAGAAGAACCTGATTTTGTCTGAATATAGATTGAAGCAGTCTCTCTTTTCTTATCTCTCCCCTTCTTTTTAATTTAATTTTTCTTGAGAAATTTTATTTTTATTAGGGTGCAAGATCTATATTTTCTTTCACAACTTGACTTTATGGAAATATTTTGCATACCTTCACATGTGGTCTCATAATTGTCAGTAGTGATAAGGGAAAGAACATAGAGCTTAAAAATTTTAAAAACAAATGTAAAAAATTGTTATAAATGAAAATATTAAATAAATAAAATTTAAAATAAAATAAAATAATATTCCTGTTACCATATTGAAAAAAAAAAAAAGTCTTTTCCAGATGGTAGAATTCAACAGAACTTTTGCTGTACTTACTGTCCATGGTCTTGGAAAACCTAAGATCATTTTTACACCGGGATAAGAAAGCAATGGAAGGGTTTCATCTTGTGAAGTCAATTAAGCATTTCTAACCTTGATTTTATGAAGGAAGGAAGACATAGAAGTTAAACAACTCTTCCATTATTCTTCAGCTAGAATAGAGTTGATTTGAATTCAAACCTTCTGTTTCCAAATACCATGTTCCATCATTAGCAAAAGGAAAATGTAATAAAAATGTATTAAATGCTTATTGACTAAATTAGCATCACTACACACACACACACACACACACACACACACAAACATACACAATGATTCTGTTCTTCAGTGATTTCCCAGATCTGAAAGTATGATGTTATAATTCTATAAAAAACATGAACTTAAAGCCAGGAAAAATGTTCTTCTTTTGAGCAGAAAGAACCAAAGGAAGCTTTATATTCTCCTCAGTTCCTCCCTGGGGAATACTCATGATCTCTTTTCTATCATCCAAGTAAGAACCTTTAAGGATCTAGTATGGCCAACTTTGGGGTCCAAATCCAGAAGATCTTTTTTGTCAATCCTATCTATATAACAGGAACAAATATTACAAGAATATAATAGATCAGGAAGAAACATAGCAGAGATGTTATAGAATCATTACTAACATTCCTAATGCCTGAGTCAAACACTATTAAAGAGCTTGAACTTCAGGCCCTGTGGTTCAGTCAGTATCAATAAACAAACATTTATTCATGACATACTGTGTGCTTCCTTAGGGAAACAAAGAAAGGTAAAAACAGGCCCTTCTTTTAAGAAGCACACATTCTAACTGAGAACACAATATAAAAGTATCTAGCTACATACAAGATAAGCATGCATGCAGACACATATATACATGCACACATATATATTATGAGATATACACATATATGTTTATATGTGTTATACATACACATACAATTATGAAGTAAAAATAGATTGTAGTAAGGATAAAACTGATATGCTTTATTCTTATAAAGAATAAGAAACTTTAAACGTTATAAGAAACTTTAGGATCCAAAAGATAAGGAAAAGCTTCATAGACTAGGCAGTACCTCTCTTGGACATAGAAGGAAAAGAAATGTTTAGCAAATGCAGAGAAATAAGAGAGGATGGGACAAGAAAAAAAGTATTTCCATTTGTCTAGAATGTAGATGGAAAGAAAGGGAAAACAGGGCAAAATTTGGATAGAAAGATAGGCCAGAGCCAGATGGTAGAAGACTTTGAACACCAGAGTCAGGAATTTATAATTTATTTAGTAGGCTATAGGGACCCACTTAAGACTTTTGCATAGAAGATTGATGTAACCAGGGCAGTGTATTAGAAAAAATTATTTGGGCAAAAGTATAAAAAATAGATTGGGGAAGAGAGAGATTGGAGGCAAAGAGACCAATTAGTTGGATGTTAAAATAGTTCAGGTCAAAAAAGACAGAACCTGAAAAACATTGGTTGCAGTGAGAATTAAAGGAGAGTACAGGTACAAGAGATTCCCTATGTAATGAGGCAATATGGTCTATTTAAAGGAGTGCTGAATTTGATCCCAGATGACCTGTGCTGGGATCCTACCTCTGACATTTAATGTTTCTGTGACCTCTCTGAACCCCAGTTCCTCATCTCTAAAATAAAAGTGCTGAACTACATGGCCTCTAGATTCTCTTCCGTCCTATAACCCTATGATTTTATGTTATGGTGCCAAAATCAACAGGACTTGGCAATTTTTTAGGGGGAGAGAAGGAAAGAATTGAATATCACCCCCAAATTATGAACCTAGTAACTTGGAGAACCATTAACAGAAATAGGGTTAGAAGTTAGGAAAAGAGAAAGGGAACAGATAATGAATTAATTAAAGTTATATTTGAGTTTGAAGTACAAGTAGGATATGGAGGTAGATACATTTGCCAGACAATGGAGATATGGCATGGAAGTTTGGGGGACAAATCAAGACTACTAATATACACTGTAAATTATCTACAAGGCGTTCTAATTAAAGTCATAAGAAAGACACAGACACAGACACAGACACACACAGAGAAATAAAAAGGGAGAGAAAAGGGAGAAGAGAGAGAAAGAAAGAGAGGGGAAGAAGAGAGACAGATACATGGGCAGAGGCAGATACAGACACAGAGACAGAGACAGGGACAGACAGAGAGATATTCATACAGAAAGAGTAAGAGGCTAAGATAGAGAGAGACAGAAAGAAGGAAGGAGAAAGAGGAGGAAGAGACAGATAGAAGAAAGAGAGAAAGGGAGAGGTGAGAAAGAGACAGAGAAGGAAGAGGAGAGAGATAGAGAAAGAGAGAGACAGAGGCAGAGGAGAAGAAAGAAAAGAAGGAGAGGAGGAGGAGGAGGAGGAAAGAAAGTTTTGGGGAATCTATGTTGAATGAAAAAGTTATTTGTTAAATATTCATTATGTGCCATGTACTATGCTAAGTGATGAGGCTGCAAAAACAAAAGAAAAAAATGTTTTAAAGGGCCTTCCTTTCTTTTGGGGAAGCAATACCTAATAGCGGTAGTCAAGGAGGGAGGGATATTTGACTTAGAAGTTTACTTATATACCCAATGGTGCTATTGGATAGTTGGTTGACACACTTTTCCAGAGCAGTACTAATATTTATTTGTTTATATTTCCCAAATTGGAAAACCTTGAATGAAAGGGCACAAAGTGGCAAGATAACTGGTGAGATGGCCCATGATAAAGCAAAAAAAAAAAAATAGCTAGTCTGACAAAATGGGCCATATATGATGCACTCATGAATTGCGACTAGGAAACTATTGTGAGGGGCAGTAGAAAGAATAGAAGAGGGATAATTAGAGAGATAGGAAGAGAACTGTGAGAAGATAATTGTTAAGGAAACAAGGGGAGAAGAACAGCAAAGAGTAATGAGTAATCAACTGTGTCAGATCTTGCAAAGAGGTTGCCATTGGCTCAGATATTCAAAGGTATCCCTATTCTGAAGGAAGCAGAAATGAATTTTGCCCTTTTATAGACTCCTCAGAATTCACATGATACAGCTCCCTCATATAGGTGTGAAACAGTCCCCCAAAAAGGGATACACTTAACTCATAATATATAGGTATTTAAACTTTCTTTTCCATATTCTTACAATGAACATTATTTAGTCAATGAACATTTATTAAGCACTTACTAAGGGCTAAGTAATATGCTAAGTACTAGCAATACAAAACCAAAGGAAATGCTCGCTTTAAAGGAATTTGCTGTCTGATAGGGAAACAACATTAAAATATTTATATATAAATAATATACAGTTGGAATAAATTCAAGGTTATCAACAGAGTAAAAGTACAAGTATTAAGGGGGACTGATCATGGCTTATTTTGAAAGATGGACTTCAGCTGGGACTTAAAAGCCAGAGAAGCTGGAGAAGGAGATGAAGAAGGAAATTCTACATGTAGTGGACACCCATCAAAATGCATGGAGTCAAAAGATGGAATGTTTTGTATGAGAAATAGCAAGGACACCAGTAGTACTAACTCTCCTAGTATGGGAAATGAAAAATGTATGAAAAGACAAGAAAGGCAAGAAGAGGACAGATTATAAAAGGCTTTGAACAACAAACAGAGGGTTTTATATTCCATCCTAGAAATGATAGAGGATATTTGAAGTATTTTTTAAATAGTAAGGAATAGCATGACTTCAGACTTGCACTTTTAGAAAGATCATATTGATAGTTAAATGGATGATACACTGGAGTGGGGAGGGACTTGAGGCAGGAATGCCAGTCAAAGGCTATAGAAATGGGCCAGGAATGAGTTGATGAACACTAGTACCACCATAGTAGATGTGTCAGAAATCAGAAGCATATGGAGAGATGTTAAAAAAGTATAAGTCAATACTTCTTGGCAGTAGATTAGAAATATGGTGAAAGGATGGAGGAGTACAGATTAACATACATAGATTTTGAGTTTAGGTGACTGGGATAGTAGCCTTGTCAGTAATAGGAAAGTTAAGAAGAAGAGAAAGTTTAGAGAAAATATGAGTTCAGTTTTGAGCATGTTGAGTTTGACATGTCTACAGGGCATCTAGTTCAAAGTATCCAAAAAGCAGTTAAAGGTCAGTAAAGGGATTAGGAATGGTCAATTAGTTTTGAGAATAGTCAGAATAGAGATAATATTTGAATCCAAAGGAGTTATTCCAACTATCATTTATATAACAATCATTAGGTTCTAGGTATTTTGCTAATATTTTACATATTAAATCCTCACAACTCTGGTAAGGAGATGTAATTATTCTTCCTCATTTTATAGTTGAGGAAACTGAGGTAAACAGAAATTAAATTACGTACCTAGGGTCATAGAGTTGGCAAGGACCCAAGACCAGACTTGAACTCAAAATCTCTTGACTCTAGGGCCATTGCTCTATCTACTGCACTGAAATAACCAAAAGAAATAGTATCAAAGGAGAAAAGAATAAGAAAATCAGTTACTGTAGGAACGATTGTGTGCAGAAATAAGCACTTGTGATTTTCCCCCCATTTTTTTCTCCTTCCCCCACTTGCATTTTTTTCCAAAGCACCTTGTTTAAGTTTCTTTTTGTACTTTTTTATTCAGGGATAGATGAACAGTTACAGAGAAAGACCTAGTGAACATCAGGATGACATGATCTGTGGTCACTGATTTTCTTTAGAAATATTAATTTGTTGTGCTGATATGTTGGAGCAAATACATTTGCAAATGTCTCCTACAAATGCAAAGGTTTAAGGATAGAAAGATGAAGAAATGTATTGATATGAAATCTTCTTTTCCCAAACCAGTCATTTTTATTTAGCCTAAAACCAAGCAGGCAGAAGACCTTCATTTTAGTTGAGCAAATCTGATATGTCATGAGTTACCTGCATTTGCTTGGTTTGCATAATGTTCCCTTGGTTTGCATAGGTAGCATGTTCCCTTCCACATAATAGAAAACAACATGATTTATTCAAGGAAAAAACATCAATCTCTTTTAGACTTTTCCCCAAAGGCACCAAATGATCTCACCACCAATTGCTTTTCAAAAATTCAAACCAATTTCACCAGGCACATGTTGACCCAGGCTTTTATTACAGATGTTTGGAGAAAAGAACTGAGCTAATCAATGAAATAATTAAGTGCTTCATTACATTGCAATGAATAGAGCTGCAAGTTCTTTAAATCCCATTAATTAACAAAAAATAGTGGCTTTGTTTTTGCACAGACAAAATATTTATTGAAACTTAATATTTATAAATTTTCTCTCTTAATTTTAAATGTTTGCTTCATTTATCTATCCCTTTATTTTCCTTTCCTTCTTCCTTTCTCCCTCCCTCTTTTCATCCTTCCCTTTCCATTTTTTTTTCATTTTTCCTCTTTTCCCCCTTCTGTCCCTCCCCTTTTGGTAAAGTCTTTTCTCCCTATGATAAAATAAAAATTCCTTCTTTTGACTTTTAAAACTCTACAAAATCTAGCTCCAGACTGTCTCTTCTGCCTGTTACACATTAAATTTTAGCTAAATTGGCCAACTTGATTTTCATGTTTTAACATTTTATCTTCTATCTCCATGGTTCTAAAAATGCTTTCAGACATTAATAAGTATTTATTAATCACTTATAATGTGTCAGTCAATTGAATAAACTTCCAAGATGAACAGGTTTCTATAACCTGGCAGCTTTGTGGAGATGAGCCAGCAAAGCAGCTGGGTAAGAAGCTTCCAGGTAAGGGGAAGAACACTGACTCTTCCCCTAAAATAAGAATTTCTGTCTTGCCTTAATGGTCCTCTTATTCCTGTAAAAGGCTTTTCTTGGCAGGATCTGTTTTATGCCTTTCTTTGTATCTCTACTGCTTATCACAGTGCATACAGTACACAATAGGCACTTAATAAATCCTAATTGACTGACATTAATTCAGTTCCCTTCTTTCTTGAAATTATTGTTGCACTCAATAGAATGTAAGTTACATTAGGATGAAGACTTGTTACTTTTTATCTGTGTATTACCAGGATTTACCACAGTTCCTGACTGTTTAGCTTAGTTCTAGTTCCTAGATTTTTTTCTCCCAGAGGAAGGGGAAAAAGTATCAGATCTTCAACTTCATCAGTTCAAGGAATCATCTATGAGAAATATTTCTACAAATGCATTTAGCAAGTATTTTACCATGCATTATCTTCAAAAGTTGACAAGCATGGAAATGCTAAATGTCTTGCTCATCTTTACATAAGCAGTAAGAGTTAAAGATTAAATTGAATCTAAGTGTGCTTGACTGAAGCTAGCTTTAAAAAAAAAACAAGCAAAGCAAATTAGTAGAAGTCTGGAATCTTATTTCATAGATGACACTTAAATGATTCTGGATGAACTAATAGATCAGGGATAAATGAATGGATTAAGCATTTATGTAGTGTCTATACCTACTATATGCCACATATTATCTCTTTAGATCCTCACAACAATCCTGGGAGGTAAGTGCTATTATAATCCTCATATTATAGTTGAGAAAATTGAGGAAGAGGTTAAGTGACTTGCCTAAGGTCACATAGTAAATTTCAAAGGTCATAATTGAACTCAATTCTTCAAGACTCTAGGATCAGCATTCATTTTTGCACCTATCTGCCTCCAATTAATAATGCCTGAATAATTTGGCAGGCAAAATTGGGGATCAGATGGGGGAGATTTTAGACTGAAGAAAGAACAACCAATGAAATGGAAAGGCTGATAACGAATCATGCTGAAGAAAAACAGTTTTTATCCTTTTTTAAATCCTCTCTCCAATAGTAATGGCTTATGTAATCAGAATTAATTTCTTCTTTCAAGAAAGTTTCATCTCAATGTCTTTAACTCTTCAAGATAGCGATCTAGTAATTATCTATTCTTAGGCAAAATGACTCATTTCCAAGTGTGGAATAATGTTTAAGAATAGCTTTTGTCCATATTGGTCAATGAAGCACAAAAGATGCTTTCAGTGTATTCAGAGGAAATAAAGGCTAGCCTAATGCAAGAAAAGTGATGGTTTTGTGCTTTTGTTTTTTGTTTATGACATTTTGATTGACTGCTCATTAGTTCATTAAATATTGTATACACATAAACCTCTGGTTACCAAGTATGTCTATATCAAGATAGAAAAATGTTTCTCACTCATCAATCAACAGGTCTTTATATACCCATGATGTTCATGGCTCCAGGCTAAGTTTTATGTGTGAGCTGTGGAGAGGCAAATCCAGTCTCCTTGGTTTTTAAAACAGTATAAGTCAGAGGATATTTGGTGATTATATAGAGTAATTGAAACATCCATGCCTTATGTATACAACCTTTGTTCTTCCATCATGTACCAGTGCCAATTAAATACCAATGAAAGGTTGGAATGTTCCTGAATATCCTACACTGGCCTCCCCCAGGGTCAGATAATTCCGCTGCTAATTGGAAAGTCTATTTGGCTTTTGGGGGTTAAGGCATTGTAGTAATAGAAGAGCCAATTAAAATAAAAATACTTTTCCTTGGAGGGGCAATACATTAACACTGCATGAACTATTAAAAGCATTTTACTATATGATTATCTATCTATAACTTTAAAAAGCAGAACAAAGGTTGTAAAAGATGGCACAAAAGATTCTTGAATTGAGAGATAGAATTGGAAATGTCTGATACGTAATAATTTCCAGTACTACAAGCAGGATTTAATACCATTGTTTGGGGCATGAGGTGACAAGATCATTAATGTCCCCAAATGGAGCAATGAATAGATTATAAACAATGGAAAAATTTCATTAAGGATTATTGTTTATAGAATCATAGATCTAGAGTTATAGGTAGCTAATATGTGATCTAGCCCAATTAGCTCATTTTATACACAGGTAGGGAGTAGCAGAATTTCCCTATGTAGAAAATTTTTTGAGGTCCAGCTTTGCACATATCAATAAGATTTTTGGAGAAAATGTTCCCATGAATATTGTGATATGAGAGTCACCTGCCAGTGGCTGCTGGAGGTGTAACTGAGACCTGTAAAATGGATCTCTTCATGTGAGAGGATAATGATGATACAAGAAGACTGAGAGGCAGTTGCTGTTCTCTGACCTCTCCATTGAGAGGTAGTTGTGTTGTCTGTCCTCTCTCCTCTCCTTCCACCTCCAATTTACTTCATTCCCAGTCCACAAGCAACATATGTATCAGTAAAGTCTGCTTTGAAACTCCTTCAGATGTTATGATCCACAGTTGTGGAGGCTCTCAGAGAATTGACCAGTCCCTTCACTTAGGCATGGTCCTTAACAATTCCCCATTTTTTTTGTTTTAGACAAATTATTTTCCCTCCACAGCAGGAACGGTGAATTTGTGCATTTGCACACACTGAGCAATGCAAGCAACACTATTACCTCTGGATGGTTGTAGGATGAAATACTATACCAGATGTTAATCTTGTGAGATATCATGAAGGCAAACTTTCAAATGGAGAAGAGGACTGTAGTCAGACATTTAATGCCTTTGATGTGTTGCCCCATTTAATTACCCTGACTAAAAAAATTTTATCTGGTCTCTTCTCCCTTTCCTTTTCAATGGATAACCAAAGGAACTCTGGGAGGATCCTACTCATGAACAGCTCTAGAGCACTGCTGGTTCTTCTTGTAATTCTTGTGCACCATGTCGGGTTCTATATGTTGTAATATGGGAGCCACCAGCCAGTGGCTACAATATGTCTAACTCAGACTGGTAGAATGGATCTTTTCATGTGAGTGGATGATGATGGTGATACAAGGAGATTGAGAGGCAGTTGTGTTGTCTGACTTCTCTCCTCTTCCCTCTGCCTCCAATTTTTTTTTCCCAGTCCACAAGCAACACCTGTGTCAGTAAAGATTCCTTCAATTGTTATGATCCACAGCTGTGGAGACTCTTGGAGAATTGACCTGCCCCTTCACTTAGTCATGGTCCTTAACACATGAGTCAATACCCATAAGTACCAAATTGCTCTTCAGAATGGTTGAATTAGTATATAACTTTGCTAATAGTAAATCAGTGTTTTAATTTTCCCACACTTTCAACATTTACAATTTTACTTTTCTGCCTTGTTAGCCTATCTATAATAGCTTAGATAATTTTTAATTTGCATATCTTTTCAATAGTGATCAATGGAGCATTTAAAAATATGACTATAGATAACTTTGATTACTTTCTCTGAAAGTTGCTCATTCACATCCTTTGAACATTTATCAATTGATGAATAACTATTATTCTATTAATTTGACACAGCTTTCTATTTGAGACATAGTCTTTATCAAAGAAACTCACTATAATTTTTTTTCACAGTAATGATAATCAACTATGTATTTTCCTCCATTTCATTTCCCCCTTATTTATCCTATTTTCTTTTTCCTTTTACCATGTCCATTCTCAAAAGTTTTATACTTTTGAATTTTTCCTCCTTCAGACTTCCCTCCCTTCTATCAACTCCCTCCCCCTTTCATACCTTTCCCTTCCTACTTATCTATGTGGTAAGATAGATTTCTACACCCAAATAACATGTGTATTTTCCAACTTTGATTCAATTCCAATGAGAATGAGGGTCATGTGTTTCTTTCCCCACTTCCACCATTTTCTTCTCTTCTCTAAAATCTTTTTCAGGGCTCTTTTGTGTTGCATAATTCATTTTGGGATCTCTTTCAGGAAGTGATCTGTAGGTTCTTTCAATTTTTATTTTTCTTCTGGTTCTTAAATATCAGAACAGTTTTCTTTGATAATTTCTTGAAATATGATATCTAGGCTCTTTTTTGATCATGGCTTTCAGATAGTCCAATAATTGTTAAATTAGCTCTCCTGGATATATTTTCCAGGTAAGATTTTTTTTTCCCTCAGTGAGACTTTTCACATTTTCTTTTGTGATTTTTTTTCATTCTTTTGATCTTTTTTGACTGTTTATTGATTTCTTATAAAGTCATTATGTTCCACTTGCCCAATTCTAACTTTTAATGAATTATTTTCTTCAATGAACTTTTGAAACTACTTTTTTTAGGGGCAATTCTACTTTTTAAGGAGTTCTCTTTGGCAATTTTTGTATATCTTTTTCTATTTGTCCAATTTAAGGAAGTCTTCTCTTCATTGGATTCTTGTGCCTTTTTTACCACTTGACCAATTTTATTTTTAAGGTGTTATTTTCTTCATTATTTGTGCATGTGTGTGTGTGTGTCCTTTACTAAATTATTAATTGGTTCATGATTTTTTTGTGTGTCACTACCATTTCTCTTCCCAATTATTTTTTTTTACTACTTTTTAAACTTCATTAAAAAAAAAAAAACAAAAAAAAAAAACTGTGACACTAATACATTGTTGGTGGACTTGTGGACTGATCCTACCATTCTGGAGAGCAATATAGAATTATGCCCAAAGGACTATCAAAGTGTTCATACCCTTTGATCTAGCAGCGTTACTACTGGGTCATTACTGTAATTCCTCATAAACGAGGGAAAAGTATCTATAAGTTCAAAAATATTTGTAGCAACTCTTTTTGTGGTAGCAAAGAATTGGAAAATAAATGGATGTCCATCAATTGGAGAATGGCTGGACAAGTTGTGGTATATGAAGATAATAGAAAATTATTATTTAATAAAAATGATGAACAAGCTGATTTTACAAAGACCTGGAAAGATTTACATGAATTTATACTAAGCAAAACAAGCAGAACCATGAATACATTGTACACAGTAATTCCAAAAATGTGCAATGATCAACTGTGAAAAGCTTGGTTCTTCTCAGGGATCCAAAGCAATCCCAATAGATTTTAGACAAAAAATGCCAACTTCATATAGAAAAAGAATTAAGGAGACTGAATGTAAATCAACATATACTATGTTCACTTCTTTTTTCTATTTTTTAATCTCTCCTATGATTTTTCCCTTTTGCTCTGATTTTTTTCTCTCCCAACATGATTCATAAAGCAATGCATATTAAAAATAAATAAATATGCTATGAAAATACAAAAAAAAGAAAGAAAGAAAAACTCTTTTGAGAAGTATTCTGTAGACTTCACCACAGTGCCAAAGGGGCAGACGTTAACAACCCTTAGATTAGTTAGAAGCTAACTGACTGTGAAAACCCTTCAAACTGGGGTCACAGGAAGATGTTCCATTTATATTGGAGCAACTTTGGTAGTTCCCTTGAAATGACAATTTGGCTGTAAAGAGAAAGAAGAGAAGTAACAGTGAAAGCAGCAACAGCAGGAGCAGGAGAAGGAGCAATAAAGGGAGGAAGGTTCTGCTGGAAGGAATATGGAGGGATAGGGTGGCTGCTGGCACAGAAGACAAATCATCAGAAACATTCCCCACCAGTTCTGTGACCCAGGAGGGAAATCTAATAGACCATATAATGGTTTCTGGGCTTTGAAGAGAACAAGCTGTGGAGGCAGAAACCTAGCTGAGACACCACGGGAAGAGAGGGACAAAAACAGGTGTGCAGTTCACAGCCTTTCTCAATCAGAGTGTTGCATGGGAGCTTTTTGAGATTGAAATATTGTCTTACTCATCTACATGTCCCCATCAATTTCCTGGAGTTGACCATTTATAGAACAGAGTTTTCAGTGACTTTTTGCTCAATTTGGTGATTAGGACTGAGAGGAAATAGGAAGGTAAACAGGGAGTAAAAGGAAGAATTAAAGTCCATCTTCTTCCCCCTGGGAAGTCCAGTCTTGAGATAGATTTGGCAATGGCCGTCTGACACCCATGGAAAAAATGTCTTTCCTTAGGGATGCAAAATATAACATGGAAGTTGAAGAAGTTGCAATTGGGGACCCAAGACTGCAAATGGGCTGCCCTGAAGAAAAGAGCAAGAGTGAAAGCATGTCTGATATAGATTTAAACAAAGTTAAAAATTATATTCTGGAACCTTTGAATCATGGTTTTGGATAGGGAAGACACTTGAGGTCATCTAATCCAAATGGCTCATTTTTTATAGAAAAGGAAACTGATTTAATTGAAGAGCTCACAAGTAGCATATATCAGAACCTGCAATTGAACTCAGTGTTCTCCCTCCCACACTTTGGTGTAGTACCTCCTCTTACAGAAGAGAGTAAATCAGTCCCTTATGAAATCATGCTCAGTGATTGAGGGTATTGTGATGAGGATCTCATTAAACCGTGTCCACAAACCACAATTGCTTCCATATAAAAGAAAAAAAAATTAAAAAAAATTTTTAGAGATTTTTCCTCATGAAGTTTAATTAGCAACAGTTTTTAAGTGGTTAATTCAGTTACTACTCCCATTTCAGCAACTGTCAGTCAGCTGTATTTTACTGTTCACCTGGTAAAGTAGGTTTGCATAATTATAAGATGACAGCCAATAAAACATTAAATCACTGGCAAGTCACATACAGCACCATCTTGCTTCAAATATAATAGTTCCATCTTATAGGAGGTAGTCTTAAAAAGGATATATGACTATTTTTGAGTGTGCTGGGGGCTGTTTTATTGGTTTAAATTGGATTAAGGGGTCACCGGGGTTCAGTTGGCAAGACTTCTGGGGAGGTTGAGAAGGAGATAGATGGGAAGTGAAGTGTAGCAAGTCTGAAGGCTGCTTGAAGGAGTGAGCCAGGTGAGGAAGTTATCCATCAAGACACTTCAGTCATTTGGACAATTTATACACAGTTGATCTTGTTGGCTTCATGGACCCAGCCCTGGCTTTGCAGATGTAGCTTTAGACTCTCACTGCTGGAACAACTGATGAATTGCTTAGGAGATGGGCAAGCATTCAAGGACAGAATCTATTATTCCCCCAGCTGTTGAGGTGTGTTCTTCCTCCTCTTGCTAGTGTTTTGACAGCCTCAGATGTTCCAAATACCATATATATAGATGCTTTAATGTCTGTCAGATTTTGTACGTTTACTCAAACCACAATTATAAGAGGAGATATCCGGCCTTTATAACTAAGCAGTGTAATTCATCTTTTTTCTAAGACACTTAATGCATTAGCCTTTCCTTATAAAGCATTCTAATGTCTTCCATTAAAAGTATTTCAAGCAATATATCATGGGTTTTCAGCAAATGGTCAATCTGAGCTGAGCTCAGATGCTACATATGGGGCATATAAGTTTATGTGTATCTACAAAAGGGTTTTTCATCTTAGAAGATTGACTTACATACACCATGGATATATAGAAATTAGGAAACAAAAGATATGTTATCATTATTATCATTTTAAATTTAAAGTACATTTTTGTCCAATAATGTTATCAAATTTTTAATAACTATTATTTCAGAAATCTCTTTCTTCTTGAGAGATTCACTCATACTTTTTCCCATATGCCTTGTCTCTCTGAATAAACTGTAAAGAACTTCAAACATATTGTGCTTTAATGAAAAGGGCATCAAAGACTATCTAGAATAAACAGCTCACTTTAAAGATGAGGAAACTGAGGAACAGGAAGCTGAAGTGACTTTTTTGTAGTCACAGAAGTGATAAGTGGCAGATATAAGAAAAAGCAAGCTTAGGATTTTCTCACTTTTCTTTGTGTCCCCAGAACTTGACATGGTGTCTGATACCTAGGAGACATTTAATAAATGCTGTTGACTGATTCTTTTCAGCAACAATTTTTTGTAGACTTATTCATTTTTATAGACTTCATAATGCTTTGCATATAGGCAGCAATCAATAATAAAATTATTGATTTTAATAATCAATAAAATTAGTGAAATTTATTTGTTTTGTGTAAGTCTGATTTTAAGACTTAAGGGATTGTTGTTGTTAGTTTGTTTAAATAACAATAAATTTAGAGGTTGTTTCTTCAAATGTAAGTGAATTGAAGGTTAAACTCTATAAACCTGAGAAGACAGTCTGTTGGTGGTTTGTGTAGGAATAGATTTATCCAGATACCTCAATTTGTAGAAGAGTTGTTCTTCATAGAGCTACTCTTCCCCTAATGCCCCTCAAATGAAAGTGTTATAGATAGCATAGAATCTATGTAGTAAAAAAAAGAGATTTTCAGTTACAAGTCTAAAAATCACTACTGAATTATAGGACAAAAATAGTGAATATTCTCTAAAATCACTCAAACCTACAAAAATACGTATAGGTGTGACAATAAAAAAATGTGTGTGGGGGTAAAAAATGAAAAAAAATTGGATTAAGAAAAGGGAAGAAAACATGTTTTTCCTTCATTTTGTCTTTGTGAAACGTATTCTGTAGACACATAAAGAGACAGTTGGTCAGAATGATTAAGATAACTTTTTGATATTTTGAAATGCTATGACAACATGCAATCTTATGCATACCATGTGAACAAATTTATTTTCTCATAAGTAAAACATCAACTAACTATTTAGAAACATACATTTTTCCTAAATGACACTGAAAGAAAATGCAAATTTAATACTTTAACAATAAATCCAAAAATTTAGTGGCTAATGAAAAAAGTAAACTTCTATATTATTATAATTTGTCTTTTTTTTTAACCCCAATGATATGAGAAAATGTTAGTGTAGAGAGTCTCAGCATCAATCCAGACTGGCAACTCACTTATAATTTACAATCTTAGATAATAATTTGTTAATGACATATGGTTAAACAATTTGCCTACAGTTACCTTGTTAGCATCAATAAATTCATCAATAAGCATTTATTAAATACCTGTTATGTACAAGGCACCCTGTTATGTTCTAGGGATACAGAGCGAAAAACAAAGAAACAACAACATGAAATAGACCCCTACCCTCAAGGATATTATATTGTAATATTATAGTATGTCAGCTACATTATTTGAATCTGTGTTTCTGGTTTCAAAATTGACCTTCAATTTATCCTGTTATATTACATCTCATTTCTTTGTTTGGAAGTTTAAAATATGAAATTAGAATACTTGCTGTCTTATGCTTCCCTCAATTAAGACTTGCCCTCGGGGGTGTTATACTGTACTTAGCTGAGAATTTCATTAAATTTGCAAGAAAAAAATATTGGCACAACCTGATAGGAACACTCTCATTTTCTTGGCCAAGTTAATCTGTACTAGTTTATTCACTGTGTCTCTAACTGAACCATTTTTCTTCAAGAGGAGAAAGGAGGAAATGTTTATTATATTAACATTTTGTACTGGAGTCAGAGAATTATGGTTATGGAAGTTGTCATGTCATAAAGATGAATCAGCTGGCACAGTTTGTATACATACAGGCTGTTTCTATTTGTCCTTCTAGGAAAAGGGAGCATGATTATGGATGATTTGGGTGTATGTTAGTATGAGGGAGTGGATGGTTCTTGCCCCTTTGGAAGAACTGCAGTGGCTCCAAAATGCATCTCCTGGAAGGAACAGGAAGAATTTGCTTTGGATTCCTTTCCTGGGGAGTAATTGCTTTCCTAAGTAACTCACTCAGGTCTGCCTAAAATAAGTACTAAGAAGTATAATTAGGGAACCTTATTTCAAATCTTTGCTGTTATCTGTATGAAAATGGGAAAGTCATTCTCTTTTTCTGAACTTCATTTTTCTCTTTAAAATGGTTTATTTTAGTAGAGTATGTCCCTTGCAGATACATCTGTGATTGTTTGAAATTACCTGTGTTTTCTTCATATTTTCTCCATGTGTACCAGATATGAACATAATCTCTGTTGTTCATTTCTGATGTAGGGAAGGAGGATTATGTGATGCAATATTACTGGTCCTGTAGAGTTTTATTCTATTCTCATTAGGGCTTTGTTTTGACTTTCTATTGTTGTAGACAGCTTACCTGTAAAGTTTTATTTTACTCTCCAGAGTAGCTTTCCCCCTCTCCCTCCAACCAATACAATGTGGTTTTGTGAAAGCTGTTCATCACTTGTCTGTTTACTGATTTCAATGCAACTTATCTCCTTTTCAGCAAGGGACTAAAGCCAGAGATGTTAAAAGCTCATGTGGACCTGTCTTTATCATGTTTTTATTCATATTTTCCTGTACAAACCACTGTTTTTCCCTTGACTTTCCATGAGTTATCAGATCTTTTTATAGGGAAGAAAATCTGGATGTTTTAGTCCAATAGGGGGATATAAGGTTGTTCTGTTGCAGTACAACTATAAACAACTTCACATGCTCCAGTTCTATAAAGTGGGTGTGCTTTCAGTTAGGTTTTGTTCTTTGTTTTCTTTTGTAGAAAAGGAAATAATGATACTAGCTGAAATTTTGGGACTTAACTTCCATACTTTAACATAGTTAATTCACACATGGCATTAGATTTTCAATTATCATTACCATCTTTATCTAGGAAGTCTATTTTTTGGGCCAGTTGGTAGTTAGCTGTGAGAAATTGTGCAAATCACTGTATTAGGAATCCATTTTCCTCATTTGTGAAATGAGGGAGTTACATTATTTGATTTGGATGTTTTTTTCCAGTTCTGATTTTCAGTGGTTTTGTGATATCAGAGTAGATATGAAAAAATTTCTTTTATATGTCATTAACAATGTAAACAAATTTACAATGCAAATGATGGAGAGAAAAATAAGGAAAATATCATGCAGGAATGTCTATATCAATGTCATTGTTTACCTTCCATCTCATGGGTTGATGCCATTGATAGTGTCATTTTGGGGTAGATGAAAGATATTAGCTATAGTGACTCAATAATCACATTTGCTTCTATGTAGGTACTTGGCTCTCTGGAGGATAAAAGATTCAGATCCTGCATCCCCTTAGGAGAAGTATCCAACCCAGTATTAATATTTTAGAAATACTAGAAGTTGAAAGAATAACCATTATTCATCAGTAGCATCTCCGTGACACTAAAATGAAATAATGGAATTTTTTAAAAGACAGAAAGACTATAGTTGTAGAACTACAGAAATATTCCTCTCTTGGGGATGCTGCATTCTTCGCTTTTATCTTTTTTTTCTCCTCTTGAGAACATTTTGATTTACTTCTGTGATAAGCTTATAACAACTACGGAAAGAGAGAGCTGAAATAAGCAGGGCTGGGAGGAAGAAGGGTATGTCACATGAGAAATAGATCCTGGTAAATTCATTTGGCTCCAAGTCAGAAAGCATCACTGACTGTGTGCATCCGTTCTGTTGTGTAATGCATTATTGTGCCTGTGTCAGTCAGGAAACTGACCTCCTGACTACCTGGGTTGGTAGGACCTGGAGTAAGGTATCCAGACTTGGAAATATAAATCTTATCCTGTAAGCTTCTTGAGCATTAGTTTTCTCATCTATGAAAAGGGAAGTTCAACTACATACCCTCTCAAGTCCTTTGTAGTCTTAGATGTATGATTCTGTGATCTCATGAAGCTTTTAGGGGTTAATTTGTGGATCAAAAAAAGTGACAACTATATACTTTTTGATTATCAGAATCAACCTTGAGCATTTTTACAAGGCAGGGAAAAACAGATATAAGTTTCCTAAGTTGATTCTTTGTATGATCTAGGATAAAATAGGGAAGTTTTACTCAATTATTTACCCAGAGCAACAAAAACTTAGAGAAACAAAATAGTTACTATATAAATGACAATTATTCTATGTCAGAGTTTAGAACATGTATAAAAACAACTGATAGAAACTCAAAAGGTGTAGTAATATCCTGCATATTGGCTGGGTTTTCTTGGATTTCAGTTAAAAAATCACTAATTAAGTAGTAATTATGTGAAGAACATTTTGATGGATGTAAGATAGATGACATAAAATTCATAATGTTTATTCTCTTGGAGAAAATATGAAGGAAAGTATTAATATATAATAGAACATGAGAAGTATTTAGAATATAAGACTTGAGAGGAACCTTAGAGGTTCCCGAGTCAACTATCAACCAATGTAGGAATTCCCTGTAAAGTAAACGTTAATTTACAAAGATATTATAAAGAAATAAAATAAATTGACACATATTATATTACTAGATACAATAAATGATAAGACTTGTTTTGCTTAGATTCACTTTTTCTCTCTTTTAAACTCTGTTAAAAGTGTTGGTTCTATAGGCCAAGTTGTTATATTTGAAATAAAGATGATTTAAATAAAGATGGTAAGATATATATATATATATATATATATATATATATGCATCTAACATATATGGAAATGAAATGTAATATAATGGAGATAATACAAAATTATAATATGTATAGCAAGATATAGATGCCATATATATCTGTATTGATATCTTGATCTAGATATTTAGATATCTAGATATCAATGTGTTCCGTTCTTTACTGATGAGCTCATCCAGATTTTAATTCTTATTAGTAATTATGAGTTTACTAATTCATAAGACTGTAAATCCCATTCCATTTTAAATTAGCTAACACCAATTTAAATTCCTCTACCACTTTCTGGAAGTCTTCAAGAAAAGGCGGTTTTCATGATGTGAGTATTGCTTGGGTCAGATACTGATATCCTTTTCTATTCTCTGATTAACCAATTCCAAAAATTTCATTTTTAGAAAATTATTTTATACTGAATTTTTTATATCTTTTTTATATATTGTTATACATTTTAATATATTTTTTATCCAGGCCTTCTTGGAGCTTCAATCTAATGGACATTTGCTAAGCATTTATTGCATATAAAGTCTTGTATCCACAGAGGATGCAAAAATGAAATAAGAAATGGCCCCTGGGCTAATGGAGCTTGAATTAGTCAAAGTATGACATGCACACAGACACACAGACAGTATGAAATAGAATATTATAACTGTCCAAGAGGTTAAATGAAAGACTTAACCAAAGACTTAACTTAAAAGATTCCCCCTTCCCAAATATATGTGGTGTGTATATATTAAGCATTGTCATTTAATAGTTACACTTGTGATAAAATTTTTTGTTTTTGTTTTTCCCCTTAGCATTATGGCTAAATCTGTCAGGTTGTATCTTAACTCTATTTAAAGTTTTTAAAATGAAAAAATGTCAATCTTTTTAGCATGATATTTGACACTGCTTATTTGGAGAACATATTATTGTATGACTTATACTTACATGTGCATGAATGTAAACATTCAGTTGGAAAAGTGATTGTAATGATTCAGATGATCCCACCAGTAATGAAGATCATAACTCATCCATACCTGCTCATCCTTTGTAGCTTTAGGCTATGTCCTTCAATAAGTTTAACTAAGTCCCTCAATAAGGATCCCATTCTTTGTGCTGAGGGACTTGATTTCTTTGGATATTGCAAGGTTGCCAAGTAAAGCAAGGGGGCTTTTCACTGTTATCCAGAAAGATCAATCTATATTAATCATATGTGCACTTCATTGATGACATTCTTTATTCATTTTTAAATTACCTTATGTTGAGGGGGCGGAGCCAAGATGGCGGAGAAGAAACACACTACTCAGTGAACGTCCTCACTCCCTCACAACCAATTAGATAAATTAAGTCTCAAAATTAGCTCAGGACTGATAGATACCACAAGGACTGGAAGCACGACTTACCAGCTGAAGAGAATCTGGAGTTTCAACAGGAAAGGTCAGTTCTCAGGGGAGGAATAAGAAAGACCAGCACAGACGGTGGGGGTAGGGGCACGCTGCGCCCATTGCGCTGGGAGGGGCTCTGGGATCAGAGAAGCCACTGAGGTAAAGGAATCTGGCACAGGCTGTTAGCTCTTCTCTGCTAATTATTTAGCAGTTCAGAAGAGAAAGCCAAAATATTTTAAAACTCAGATTAGATTTTCCCCGGACCCTGGGGGTGACTCAGGCACAGATCTCGGCACCAGGGGGGTGTGGCCTCAGCTACCTCCTGAGAATAGTTAAGAGACTGACAAGTGGGTGGATACGGCCCAAGGCAACACACACTGCCTAGCTTAGCTGGAGGGAGTGGAACTCAGCTCCAGGAAGTCCCAGAGAAGCGGAACCTTTGAACTAGGGACCGCGGTTTCTGGCAGACACTTCCAGTTTGAGCGCAGGGGCTTCTCACGTCACCTGCTGCAGACATCCACTCCCCACCCGGACACATAGGCTGAGCTTCTTGCTGTCTTCACTATTCTACGCCCTCAAAGCACAGCAGTGCTAATCACCTCTGAGGCACTTCCAGGGAGGGGGTGGGGAACTCTCTCCCAGAGCTCTCTCTTAGCGCGGGCGCAGGGGCCGCTGCATCCATCCGGTCTGGGAGGAAGCTGGTAAAGAAGTAAATAATTTCCTACCCCAGGGACAGACCCCAAAACATTTTTTAAGTATGAGCAAAAAAGCTAGAAAAACTATAGATTCCTTCTATACAGAGAAAGAGCGGGTACCCAACCCCGAGGAAGTTAACAGCAAAGATTCAGAAGATAACAACCTAAAGGGGAACGATTCCTGCCCCCCATCACATAACTCTCTCCTAGAAGAAGCTCTTAAGAAATTGAGGGAGATCGAAGAAAAATGGGGCAAGGAAAGGGAAGTTATGATAGAGAATAACAACGTCCTGAAATTGGAGTTGGAAAAAATAAAGAATTCACAGGAGATGCAGGGAAACAAAATTAGTGAATTAGAAAAGGTTAAAAAAACACAGGAAAGTAGGATTTCTGAATTGGAAAAGATAAAAAAGTCTCAAGAAAATAGAATTTCTGAATTGGAAAAAGAAAATAATTCTCAAAAAAAAAAAATTAGGGAAATGGAAAAAAATTCAATAGAGCAAAACAATTCATTTAAAAACGAAATTGGGCATTTACAAAAAGAACTAAAAACTGTGAAAGAAGAAAATAACTCCTTAAAAGTCAGGATGGAACAAATAGAAATGAATGATTCACAGAGAACCCAAGAATCAGTCAAACAAAACAAAAAAAATGAGAAGCTGGAGAACAACGTCAAATACTTACTGGGAAAATCTATAGACCTGGAAAATAGATCTAGGAGAGATAATCTGCGGATTATTGGACTTCCAGAAAACTATGACCAAAAAAAGAGCCTAGATTCTATTTTACAGGAAATTATCAAAGAGAACTGTCCAGAGATAATAGAAACAGAAGGGAAAGTAGATGTGGAAAGAATTCATCGAACTCCTTCTGAAATAGACCCTAAAAAAAGAACACCACGGAATATTGTGGCTAAGCTGCAGAATTACCACACAAAGGAGAAAATCCTGCAAGCAGCTAGAAAAAAACAATTTAAATACCAAGGTGCCACAATAAGGGTCACCCAAGATCTGGCTGCCTCCACATTAAAAGATAGAAGGGCCTGGAACCTGATATTCCGTAAAGCAAAAGATCAAGGACTGCAACCAAGAATGAACTACCCAGCTAAGTTTAGCATCTTTTTCCACGGAAGAAGATGGTCATTCAGTGAAACAGAGGAATTCTATATGTTTCTAAGAAAAAAACCAGACTTAAACAAAAAATTTGATCTACATCCACAAGACTGAAGAGAAACAGAAAAAGGTACACAGAACCCTTGAGAACTGTAACTCTGTTGTGGGTATATAAAAAATACTCAAGGATAATTTGATTTTACTGATATAAAAGAAAAAAAGGGGGGTGTAGTAAAGGGAAGGAGGTCGGTTCAGAAAAAGGGGAAGGAGTGATAAAAAGAGGGAAACTACATCCCAGGAAGAGACATAGAAAATACACCATATCTGAGGGAACTTAGTGAGGGGGAGAATCATTGTGTGAATCTTACTCTCATCAGAAGAGGCTCAAAGAGTAAATAATTAACATATTTGTTTTTCAGAGAATTTTCTCTCACCTCATTAAAAGGGGGGAGAGGAAAAGGGAAAAGGAAAAGGGGAATAAGTGAAGGGACTTGGAGGGAGGGGGGAGGGATTCTAAAAAAAAAAAAAAAAAAAAAAAGAGGGGAGGGTTGCGCGTCACAAGGGGGGTCTGTAAATTAAATATCGGGGAGGGGGATCAGGGGGGTCAAGGGAAAAAAGCATAATCTGGGGATAATACGATGGCAGGAAATACAGAATTAGTAATTTTAACTGTAAATGTAAATGGGATGAACGATCCCATCAAACGGAGACGGATAGTAGATTGGATCAAAAAGCAGAACCCTACAATATGTTGCCTACAGGAAACACACTTAAAGCAGGGAGATACATACAGAGTAAAGGTAAAAGGTTGGAACAGAGCCTATTATGCTTCAGGTAAAGCCAAAAAAGCAGGGGTAGCTATCCTTATCTCAGATCAAGCAAAAGCAGAAGTAGATCTCGTTAAAAAAGATAAGGAAGGAAACTATATCCTGCTGAAAGGTAGCATAAATAATGAAGCCATATCAATACTAAACATATATGCACCAAGTGGTATAGCATCTAACTTTCTAAAGGAAAAGTTAAGAGAACTGCAAGAAGAAATAGACAGTAAAACTATAATAGTGGGAGATCTCAACCTTGCACTCTCAGATTTAGACAAATCAAACCACAAAACAAACAAGAAAGAAATTAAAAAAGTAAATAGAACATTAGAAAAACTAGGTATGATAGACCTTTGGAGAAAACTGAATGGCAATAGGAAGGAATATACTTTCTTCTCAGCAGTTCATGGATCCTATACAAAAATTGACCATATACTAGGACATAAAGATCTCAAAATTAAATGTAGGAAGGCAGAAATAATAAATGCCTTCTTCTCAGATCACAATGCAATAAAAGCTACATTCAGTAAAAAGTTAGGGGTAAATAGACCAAAAAGTAATTGGAAACTGAATAATCTCATCTTAAAGAATGACTGGGTGAAAGAGCAAATTATAGAAACAATTAACAATTTCACCCAAGATAATGATAATGATGAGACATCATATCAAAATCTTTGGGATGCAGCTAAAGCGGTAATAAGGGGAAATTTTATATCTTTAGAGGCTTATTTGAAGAAAATTGAGAAAGAGAAGATTAACGAATTGGGCTTACAACTTAAAAGGCTAGAAAAAGACCAAATTAAAAACCCCCAACCAAAAATTAAACTCGAAATACAAAAATTAAAAGGAGAAATCAATAAAATTGAAAGTAAAAAAACTATTGAATTAATAAATAAAACCAAGAGTTGGTTTTATGAAAAAGCCAATAAAATAGATAAACCTTTGGTAAATTTGATCAAAAAAAAGAAAGAGGAAAATCAAATTGATAGTCTTACAAATGAAAAGGGGGATCTTTCCACCAATGAAGAGGAAATTAGAGAAATAATAAGGAGTTACTTTGCCCAACTTTATGCCAATAAATTTGATAACTTAAGTGAAATGGATGACTTCCTCCAAAAATATAGGCTCCCTAGACTAACAGAGGAGGAGATAAATTGCTTAAATAGTCCCATTTCAGAAAAAGAAATAGAACAAGCTATTAATCAACTCCCCAGGAAAAAATCCCCAGGGCCAGATGGATTCACATGTGAATTCTACCAAACATTTAAAGAACAATTAGCCCCAATGTTATATAAATTATTTGAAAAAATAGGGGATGAAGGAGTCCTACCAAATTCCTTTTATGACACAGACATGGTACTGATACCTAAATCTGGTAGATCGAAAACTGAGAAAGAAAATTATAGACCAATCTCCTTAATGAATATTGATGCTAAAATCTTAAATAAGATATTAGCAAAAAGACTTCAGAAAATCATCTCCAAGATAATACACTATGATCAAGTAGGATTTATTCCAGGAATGCAGGGCTGGTTTAATATTAGGAAAACTATTAATATAATTGACCATATTAATAATCAAATTAATAAGAACCATATGATCATCTCAATAGATGCAGAAAAAGCATTTGACAAAATCCAACATCCATTCCTACTAAAAACTCTTGAGAGTATAGGAATAAATGGATTATTCCTTAGAATAATCAGGAGTATATATTTAAGACCGTCAGTAAGCATAATATGCAATAGAAATAAACTGCAACCTTTCCCAGTAAGATCAGGAGTGAAACAAGGTTGCCCACTATCACCATTACTATTCAATATAGTACTAGAAACGCTAGCCTCGGCAATAAGAGCCGAGAAAGAGATTCAAGGAATTAGAGTAGGAAATGAGGAAATTAAACTATCACTTTTTGCAGATGACATGATGGTATACTTAGAGAACCCCAAAGACTCTGCTAAAAAGCTACTAGAAATAATTCAAAATTTCAGCAAAGTGGCAGGATACAAAATAAATCCACATAAATCCTCGGCATTTTTATATATCACTAACAAAATGCAACAGCAAGAGATACAAAGAGAAATTCCATTCCAAACAAATGTTGATAGTATAAAATATTTGGGAATCCATCTACCAAAGAAAAGTCAGGAATTATATGAGAAAAATTACAAAACACTTGCCACAAAAATAAAATCAGATTTAAATAATTGGAAAGACATTCAGTGCTCTTGGATAGGCCGAGCGAATATAATAAAGATGACAATACTCCCCAAACTAATCTATTTATTTAGTGCTATACCAATCAGACTCCCAAGAAACTATTTTAATGACCTAGAAAAAATAACAACAAAATTCATATGGAAGAATAAAAGGTCAAGAATTGCAAGGGAACTAATGAAAAAAAAACTCAGAGGAAGGTGGTCTAAGTGTACCTGATCTAAAGCTATATTATATAGCAGCAGTCACCAAAACCATTTGGTATTGGCTAAGAAATAGACCGGTAGATCAGTGGAACAGATTAGATACAAAGGACAAAAAAGGGTACATCTATAGCAATCTAATCTTTGACAAACCCAAAGATTCCAACATTAGGGATAAAAATTCATTATTCGGAAAAAACTGTTGGGAAAACTGGAAATTAGTATGGCAGAAATTAGATATGGATCCACACTTAACACCATATACCAAGATAAGATCAAAATGGGTCCATGATTTAGGCATAAAGAGGGAGATAATAAATAGATTAGAGGAACAGAGGATAATCTACCTCTCAGACTTGTGGAGGAGGAAGGAATTTATGACCAGAGGAGAACTAGAGATCATTATTGATCACAAAATAGAAGATTTTGATTACATCAAACTAAAAAGTTTCTGTACAAATAATACTAATGCAAACAAGATTAGAAGGGAAGTAACAAATTGGGAAAATATTTTTAAAAACAAAGGTTCTGACAAAGGTCTCATTTCCAAAATATATAGAGAACTGACCATAATTTATAAGAAACCAAACCATTCTCCAATTGATAAATGGTCAAAGGATATGAACAGACAATTCTCAGAGGAAGAAATTGAAACTATATCCACTCACATGAAAGAGTGTTCCAAATCACTACTGATCAGAGAAATGCAAATTAAGACCACTCTGAGATACCACTACACACCTGTCAGATTGGCTAAGATGACAGGAACAAATAATGACAAATGTTGGAGGGGATGTGGGGAAATTGGGACACTAATACATTGCTGGTGGAGTTGTGAAAGAATCCAGCCATTCTGGAGAGCAATCTGGAATTATGCCCAAAAAGTTATCAAACTGTGCATACCCTTTGACCCAGCAGCGCTACTACTGGGATTATATCCCAAAGAAATACTAAAGAGCGGAAAGAGACATATATGTGCCAAAATGTTTGTGGCAGCTCTATTTGTTGTAGCTAGAAACTGGAAGATGAATGGATGTCCATCAGTTGGAGAATGGTTGGGTAAATTGTGGTATATGAAAGTTATGGAATATTATTGCTCAGTAAGAAATGACCAGCAGGAGGAATACAGAGAGGGTTGGAGAGACTTAAATCAACTGATGCTGAGTGAAATGAGCAGAACCAGAAGATCACTGTATACTTCAACAACGATACTGTATGAGGATGTATTCTGATGGAAGTGGAGATCTTCAACATAAAGAAGATCCAACTCACTTCCAGTTGATCAATGATGGACAGAGGTAGATACACCCAGAGAAGAAACACTGGGAGGGGAATGTAAATTGTTAGCACTAATATCTGTCTGCCCAGGTTGCATGTACCTTCGGATTCTAATGTTTATTGTGCAACAAGAAAATGATATTCACACACATGTATTGTACTTAGACTATATTGTAACACATGTAAAATGTATGGTATTGCCTGTCGTCGGGGGGAGGGAATAAGGGAGGGGGGGTAATTTGGAAAAATGAATACAAGGGATAATATTATAAAATATATATATATATATAATAAAAAAAATTAAAAAAAAATTACCTTATGTTGCAATATAAATGAAGAAATACATATGAATTTGCTTATCTTTATGTCAACTATATTTCCAATGTGCTAATGACAGAAAGAGGAAGAGGAGGAGAAAAGAGGAAGGTGAAAAAGTAGCAGTAGCATCTTTAATCTCCTAAATTTAAATTTTTGGTACTCTCATTCTAAGTGGTTAAAATTGTGTTTATGATGGAAATCTCTGGCATATTTGCACATACTACATTTGGGGTTGATCTTGTTCAATTAAAGAATAATTATCACAAGAAATGATACAATAACCTAATCCCCTGCAGTTTTGATCAAAGCAAGAAATAAGCCAAAGAGCAACTATGATTTTTCCAAGGACCACTGGAGCCCTATGTGTTCTCTCCAATAACAAGGAGGCCCACATCCAGATGTATAAGGCTGCCATATATTTTGCCTTAACTATGAGTTAAACATGGGCATAATTATTTGGTTTTATATTAAAGTTGAAACTATACCATGAAATTGATAGAAGCAAAATGAGCATAATAACTGGAGAATTTAGCAAGGTACATACAGAAAAGTCATAGATATTTTAACAGTTTCCAAGGGCATGATTAATTGATTATATTTTAGATGAAATTATTGATGCAAAAAATCCAAATTATGCCATTATTCTGCCAAAACCACATGGAGTATCAAATTTAGGCACATTAAACATATCATTGCAAGTTATTTGATAGAAAGGTAAAATGATGTGGGGGAAAAAAAACCCCACACATGCACAATCTCACTGATCTTTACTTAAATCACAGGTTCTGAGTTCAATTCTGACTTTGCTCCTTGCTAGTCATACAACAAGATCATTGATTGAAAGTTGGAGGTAGAAAAATAGTAAAGAAGGAGTACAGCCAAATTCTTTTATGACACAAATATGGTACTGATACCAAAATCAGGAAGAGCCAAAACATAATGAAAATTACAAACCAATTTCCTTAATGAATATTGATGCAAAAGTTTTAAATAAAATATTAGCAAAGAGATTACGGCAATTTATCAGCAGGATAATCCACTATGACCAAGTCGAATTTATACCAGGATTTCAGGGCTTATTCAATTTCAGGAAAACTATTACCATAATCAGCTATATCAATAACAAAACCAACAGAAATCATATGATAACCTCAATAGATGCAGATAAAGCTTTTGATGAAATACAACACTCATTTCTATTTAAAACACTAGAGAATACAAGGATAAAGGGAGCTTTCCTTAAAAAATATAAGCAGTATCTATCTAAATTTTGCAATAAGCATTATTTGTGATGTAGAGAAGCTGGCTGCATTCCCAAAAAGATCAGAGGTGAAACAAGAATGCCCATTATCATCAATGTTATTCAACACTATACTAGAAATGTTGGCTTTAGCAATAAGAAAAGGAAAAGAAATTAAAGGAATTAGAATAGTCAATGAGGAAATAAAACTATCACTATTTGCAGATGATCTGATGATATACTTAGAGAATCCTATAAAATCATCCAAAAACCTCCCGGAAACAAAGCACAGCTTTAACAAAGTTATAGGATATAAAATATACCCACACAAATTATCAAAAATAAAATTCCATATATTCTATATATTACTGACAAACCCCATCAGCAAGAGATAGAAAGAGAAATTCCATTTAAAATTACTGCAGACAAAATGAAATACTAGGGAGACTACCTGACAAGAACTAGATGATCAAAATTATAAAATGCTTCTCATACAAATAAAGTCAGATCTAAAAATAGGAAAAATAACAATTGTTTATGGGTAGGCCAAGCTAATATAATATAATAATCTTAGGAGAACAAGGGGTAATTTATCTATCAGATCTTTGGAGAAGGGAGGAATTTATGACTAAAGAAAAACTAGAGGAGATTATAAAAGGCAAAGTGGATATTTTGATGTGTTTAATTACATAAATTAAAATGATTTTGCACAAACACAATTAACAGAAACAAGATTAAAAGGGAAGTACAAAACTGTTAGAAAATCTTTATAGGCAGTATTTCTAATAAAGGTCTCATTTCTAAAAAATATAATGAACTGTGTCAAATTTATAAGAATACAAGTCTTTCTCCCATTGATAAATAGTCAAAAGATATGAACAGACAATTATCATTTGATGAAAAGCCACCTATAATCATATAGAAAAATGTGCTAGATCACTATAGATCAATGAAATGCAAATTATAACAACTCTGAGATACCACCTCACATTGGCTAAGATGACAGGAAAAATTAATGATAGGATGTGGGAAAATTGGTATACTAATGCATTGCTGGTTGAGTTGTGAAATGATCCAACCATTATGAAAAGCAATCTGGAGCTATGTAAACTATATAAACCATTTGCTAGCTAGAGTTGGTATGGCATAGATAAGACAAAATTCTGTCACAAAACCTGTTTATAAGCTTCTTCTGGATTCTTTTTCTTTAGGGTTTTGTGACAAAATTGTTTCATCTATGTCATACCAACTCTCTAGCTAGTAAATAATCTATATAGGCTCCCCACGTTCTGATCTGGGTCATCTTTAATTTCCCTTCTTTAACTTTTTTTTTGCAGTCGAGTTTGTGACATGGATCTCCTCCCCTTTTTACAATCTGATGAAACCTAGAAATCTCTTTACATAATTATATTTTAAATGAATAATACTAACTATATAGAATTACAATGGGAACCAATTATATTAAAACATAACAATAGCATCAAAATAATAATGAAAATTATTAGTTTTTATTTATATAGTGTTTATTATGCATCAGACAGACACCATGCTAAGTCCATTATAAAAATTTTCCTGTTTTATAGTTGAAGCAAATGAGGCAAGTAAAGGTTAAATTATTTGTGTGAGATCACACAGTTAAGTATAGGAGGGGGGATCTGAGCTCAGATCTTTGTGATTCCAAGCAAAGCTTACTAGTCAGTAAGCTACCTAGGCATAGATGTCTAGTTTAAGAATCTCTGTAGCATACTCTCTTACTGATAATCTCATCAGTTCTCATGAGTACAATTATCAGTTCTATGCAAATGATATGCCTAACTTATTTTAATAGCCTTCCAATTGGTCTCCTTGACTTCTCTCCCCACTCCAATTACCAGCCCTAAATTGCCAAAGTGATTTTCCTAAAGTACAAGCCTAACCATGTCACTTAAATTCTATTCTATAAACTCTAGTGGCTCCCTATTGTCTCTAGGACTCAATAGAAAATCAGCTGTTTGACTTTTAAAGCTCTTCACACTCTGATCCCTTCCTGTTTCTAGCCTTTTAATGCTTTTCTTCACTTCTTCCCCTCTTCCACATATTTTATGATCTTTGTCAAAATAGGAAATCAGGTTACATTATTATCTCATTTTAAATGTAGAATCCCTTAAAACATGCAAGTATTGTGTAACTAGAGAGGCCAAATGAAATCACTGGGAGAATCTACCATGTGTCATATATATATATATATTCTGTAACCATGGCCCTTTTAGCTTATCGTTGTGACCCAAGTTAACTTTTTTAGCTATCAATTGTTGAACAAATAATGAGGAAGCTCCCCCTTGGAAAGCTTGTTCAGTGATGAAAACACAGATTTTAGGTTTTTGGTAATGTTATTTTTATGCCTAGTTACATCTTTTTGTTTTGGACTTGAGAAATTAAAATTTTGTTTCCATATATAGCACTTGCTATTTATTTCTATTAATCTTTAATTGATCCCATTGTACTAGATGCCATAAAGTTCTTTAAATCCTGAATCTCTAATTCGACATATTGGTTGTTTCTTCTAGCTTTATGCCTTTCACAAATTCACTAAGTATGACTTCTGTGCCCTCAGCCAAGGAATAGATGAAAATAATCATAACAGTAAAGGTGATTTTATGAGATTTCTGAGCCAAAAAAGTAAGGAAACCAAGAAACCTCTAGGAAGTTAGAGTAGATGTATGAAAGATCATAGATAACGGAAATTAGAAGAAAGCTCCTCCTCTCCATCTCAATCTTTGACCTCCTCAGGACACAACTCTATTGTTGCCAATGTTATTAAATTATGATGGTTTGTCTTTACTGCCTGGTCACTGCCATAGGGAGGTGAAGTCCTTTCACACAAATGATAAAACGAGTGACTTCTGGGATTTGCATATCTGAGCTAGCTGGCACCTAGTTTTCCTTATCATTAGCTTTCTTTCTCCTTTAAACTAAAAATGAGAAAAAAAAACAAAAAACAAAAAACAACCCCACAGTGAACAGTGGTATTGAATTACACAGAATAATGGGAAAGAGGCTCTAATTGTGAAAGCCTGCTATGTGATATAATAAGAGTTAGCAGCTAACACATTAGCAGATATTCACACCTCAGCACACTGCTGGATTTATTCTGGCAAAAAGCAATGTCTTGAGTTTTCTTATATTCTTTTATATTAAAGAAGGAAAAAAAAGAAAAAAAGGGTCACCTGCCTCCCTATGAGGGCAGCCCAGCAGCCTCCTGGAAATTTTAGGGAGTTTAACACAGTATAATGGAGGTCATTTGGAAACTGATTTGCTTCACATGGTAGGATTTGGATGAATGACTGAGGGCTAGTTTGTTGTTTTATAGGCGTTTCAAAAATCTTACCCCTCTCTGATCCCATCAGATCTACTCAGCTAAGCAAGTGCAGTCTGGCTAGTCCCTGAGACCCCTTCTGGGAACACAGAGGTGCTATAGAAAACAGTTAGTGATTGAAGAGAACTCTCTTCTCTCAGGGTCTTAGTTTAACTCAGAATCAATTCTGTCATTTAGGGGGCTCTGAACAAGTGTTATTCTTCCTAGAAAATATTGGCCAAAGCAGTTTTCATGGGTTCTGTCTACCTTTTCCCCTGAACAAACTTACCTTCTAAAGACCTCAGTATTCTCCTTTGGACCTAGTTAAGATGTTTGTTTAGGACTATGGAACAAATTTGTTTATGTTGTCATCATATCATAGCTATTAGGAAAGAAAGAGGAAGTCCTTCAGGAAAGAATGTGTAGTGTAAAGAATTCTGGGTTTGGAGTCAGTAGGTCTGGATTTGAATCTGGATTCTGCCTCTACTTCTGTGATTTGGGGCAAGTCCTTTAGTTTCCTCATACATAAAACAAGAATGTAGACTTAGATTAAAAGAATTCCAAAGTTTCTTCTGATTCTATATTAAGTACATCATGATCCTATGCATGTCTCAGACGCTGTGCTAACTGCTGGAAATATGAAGATAAAAATGAAAGTCTTTGGCCTCAGGGAACTTCCATTCAGAGAATCAAAAAATAGCAACATAGAGGGCAGCTAGGTGGCGCAGTGGATGGAGCACCAGCCCTGAATTCAGGAGGACCTGAGTTCAAATCCTAGTTGTGTGACCCTGGGCAAGTCACTTAACCCCAGCCTCAAAAAAAAAAAAAAAAAAAAAATAGCAGCATAAGGGAAATTAGACATCATATAGGCAAATAGTCAAATCACATCTTTTTAAACATAAAAATGATATTATGAGTCAGGGAGAGATAGTTGTCCAAGGTTAAATAGGTGCTAAGTAAGGAAGCTAGGATTGAAAAATAGGTTTCTGACTTTAAATTCTAGTACTGAAGACTGATTGCCATTTTTGCCCCAAAAATTCCAAAAAGGATCATGAAGAATTTATAATACTTAAACTTTTAAATAACAAGAAGTTGACCAAATAAGTAGGAGGTAGGTGAGATAGAGAGTAGAGAATTATTACTCTGATTATTCAGCAAGCCTTATCTTTGAGAGAAGGGGATTTTATGACAATCCACCCCCTATATGCAGTTAAATGAATAGATATCAGAGAAGGATAAGAAATCTAGAATGCAATCATCAGGGATTGTTATAAGATCCTTCATTAGATTGGATTTGACAGAGTATATAACTCAATCTCTTCATTTTACAGATAGAGAAACTGATACCTGATATGGAAAGGGATGTCAAGGTTATCCAGCAGAGGAAATATACAAAACAAAGCCTTATGACTTTTTCATAGCCTTCTAACAGTGAATTTTCCCCAAAACAAATAAGATTATAAACAATGTTTAGACTCCTAGCTAGTTTACATCCTCATGTTTATGCTATATATTTCAGCTACATTTTATGTTGGGTTTCGATGGGCCTGCTGAGGAACCACCATTTATCACCTTGTTTCCATGGAGAGATGTGCTCTAAGTTCTAAACACAGGACATAAAAACAAACTTTTACAACATAACCTGTTCATATTGGCTGTGTTGTGCATTTCCATATTCCAACTGACAGCCATAAGACTTGCATTCTATTGATCTGGCTAAAATAAATGCTTTTGAAATATGCAGGCATCCTCTAGTGCCTGCCCATGAAATACTCATTTTTAGTGATCCCTGCCACCACAATGACAATAAAAAGTGTAACAATGTGGTATTTACATTATCTGATGAACATAACTATGTGTCATCTTCATCCTCTAAGGCAAAGTCTAGTGGAGCCATAGCCAATCCATTATTACTTCCTTTCATTCTATAATTATATAGCAATAGTCCTTAAACTCCCTTTAGTCCTCCATACTCTGAAGGTTTTATAGGGAAGGCACCGCTTGTTTTTTTTTTTTTTTTGTTTTTTTTTTACGCATAAGATTTGGTCATCATACATACTTAGGGAACATGAATTGCAATCCTTTCATTATTGGGATCTATATGTTTGTTATTTATATGTGGAAAGACTGAAACAGAGAAACAAAATGTCTCCAAAAGAATAGTTTTAGCAAATGTCCAAATTCTAAAATTCAAGGCATGTCAATGGGAAGAATAGGAGTCTCTATAAATTGAACCTCATAAGAAGAATTGACAGTTCAGACAGGAACTATAGAAAAAACAGAGGAAAAAAAAAAGATAGAGCTGCTTTTCCTTATCATTCCTATCTGATCAGACTAAAAGTTGTTAGACTAGTTACCTGATTCTGCATTCTTAGTTGGTCATCTAAAATATGGCTAGAAACAGCTAGAAAGACTTAAAAGGTATTATTTCATAGACTCAAAACTCTGTCTCTTTCTCTGAATTCCAAAAGCAAAGAACTAAAGTAAAGTTCCTAGGGCTGCCAGAGAAACATTCTCATAGGGTGGCTCAGGAGAAGTAGGAAGAAGCCAAGATCAGATTGCTTTCCAATTCCTGGAAGTTTCAGTGTGAATTATAACTAGGCTGTGGAGAGTTCAATTAAGCTATTTAAAAAGTTTTAATTAGAAGGCTTGCATTTCTGCCCAATTCAATTCCATTTCTTTTAAATCTTGCTTCAAATAACATTTTTTTCTTAATATTAGGTATACCTCTGTTTCCTAAAGACCTCCTCTAATGCCTTGTCATAGTATAGAAGTAACTATGGGATCTCAAAAACCAGGCCTAAAAATTAAATTGTTGCTAAGTATATAGATGTGTGTGTGTGTGTGTGTGTGTGTGTGGTGGGGGAGAAAGATAATAAATAATTTTAGTACAGGCTTAGTGATGAACACTATGAGGATAAGGACCAAAGTAGCTAATTTGTTGGATAGTTATACAGCTACTTTTCAACCGTAACATTAAAACTATCTTATAAGCATGTAGAGTTGGATCTGTATCAGTAAGAGTATGTATCTATACCAATAAAATTACCCATACTTAATGTCTTAAAGTAAATCTATTATGTATATACAGGAAATGAGTACTTAATCTCTATTACTTCATTAGGTAGACTTTATGATTATATGATTCTCCAAGGAAGTCTATTTGGATTCTTGAGGTAATTTATGTTTTGGGCCCAAATTGTTCTGGTGATTCCTTTGTTTGCTTGTCTTTGGCAACAAAGGCATATTAATGATTCCTGGACAGAAATTCTATGAAATATTTGAAACAGTCTGTTGCATTTGAAGGCTACTGTGGTTCTCTTGGGCTACTGTAGTTCTCTTGAAGAATTCCCCATAGCTTCTTGGTTTGTATCAATTTCTGTTTGAATAAATAATATAAACAAAATTTTATTGAACATTTACCATGTATCAAACAGTGCATTACACCTTGAGAATACAAATGTTAAAAAATGAGAGCATTATCATCTTCAAGTAGTTTATGCTTTAATAGGAGGACATAAAACATATATAAAGAGAAGTGGTAGCTAGGTAAAGGAGTTTTGTTTTACAGAATGATAAAGATGGTAGCTTGATCCATATAGCTGGTAAATATTTTTGCAGAAAGAGTGATGTTATTGACTTGATTTATGTGCCCAAATCAAGAGATGAGAAGTAGGAGAAAAGGGAGAGAATGTATATATAAGTATAGCAGGTCAGATGCTTAGATGGCTAGGGGCTGATATTTATCCAGTGGTCAATATCTATCTAGTAGTCTACATAAATTTGTATTCATTTAGTCATCCAAAACAGAATACTTAAGACTAGGGATTAGCGACATGCCAAGCTGGACATTTAAATTATGTTAACTTCTCGTCTAACCATATTCTGTATTACAGGTGTACAATCTAAATTAAATAACTATTATTAATTGGCTTAAAACTGGAATGTGAAGTTAGTTTGCAGTTGTAATTCATAATATAATTTAATTTAATTGTTTTGCTTTTGTGACATAGGTTGTGGATAATGATCGACCAGAAGGGTCCAAATTCCGACTTAGTGGAAAAGGTGTGGATCAAGAACCAAAAGGCATTTTCAGAATCAATGAAAATACAGGGAGTGTCTCAGTGATGAGGACCTTGGATAGAGAAACAATGGCTACTTACCAGGTAAGTTCCATGTGGTTCCCATCCTGAATTGTTGTTATTGAGTTTTTTTTTAAGTTGTCTTTGTGTTTTTTATTTTCTTATGCCTCACCAAACCTATTGGTATAGGATGTCTCTCCCTGAAGGCACTAGTAAACAATGTGACATGTGTTCTGTATGGTGACATGTGTTCTGTTTTCCACTGCTCCTATAACCCATGAATCACATGTTTAAATATAGGGTTAGAAATCAGAGTAGCCTTAGTATCCACATGAAAAATTTAGTCAATGATAGGCTCAGATTACAAATATTCTATATCTTGACTTCTTTAATTCATCCAAGATGACTTTACTTCTTTCTTATTCCTTATTTTGACAGTAGTTATCATGAATTCCTCCAATCACTGTCATAAAACCCAATTAGTTCGTATTGATGCAAATGCTTTTCCTGTAAGGACATGTTGAGTCTGTGCCCCTTTTTACCTATGAAGACAAATCTAAATCAGCATTTACCTTTGAAGTGGCATGTAGCATTCAGTTCAGTGTATCTTTATTGTTCAAATGATGGTCAATAGAGGGACAGAGAGCCTGAGACTCACTTGCAATAGAAGTGGTCATATTGGTGTTGAGGTTCTGTTAGGAATTAGGCAGGTACATTGCTTTAGGCTGAGACATATGCCCGTGTTGTGATTATCCATTGAGATTCCTGTATCCTTTGGCATATCTTCCTCCCTCTCAGAAACTTTGCTAAAGAGGTCTCTTCCAAGTGCTTCAGTTTGTTTATATCGAAATGATGGGCAGAAAGCATTTTGGTACATGAGACAGATTGATCTCTGTCTGACATATGTACAAAACAAAATGTCAGGACGATCAGAAACATATTTTCAGTCTAACTAAAACTGGTGGGAGCCCAGAGTAAGCTTGAATCTATAAATTCTGAGCTCCAATAAAAGAAAGCATCAGGGGACCACTTTCTTTAATTCAGCTTTTCTTTGCATGTAATTCTAATTTTTTAAACAATTGCTTTATTAAGTTTGATCTTATTACTTTGTAACTGGGTACTAAGTATAGCAGAACTAGGCCATTATTATTATTATTTTTGGACAAAACTATTCATCTTTAATTATATTCCCAATACCATCAGAGTTTTAGTAGTTATCCCTACTTTCCTGGATTTGGTTTCTTTGTACCAATCTTTTATTACCTCTTACACAGACAATAAGATAATATATGTAGAGATGAAAGACAAATTCAAAGTCATATAGTCTAGTCTTCTCATTTTTTAGAGATGAGGAAAATGAGGCTCACAAAAGGTAAGTTACTTACTTACCAATATCAAACCACTCTGGGTATCTTTGGCAAGAAAGCCTATGGACAACATAGTCTATAGGGTCATGAAGAGTTAGACATGGCTGAACAATGAATTAATTTTATCAAATTCTTTCACATGTAGTATTTCATTTGATCCATGGAAAGTGAGAGTAGAGTTGTCTAAGATGGCAATTATTTGCAGTAGCTATAAAGAAGCTGATGTTTCTGAGAACACCAGTTCTTACGCTGTAGCAAATTTAAAGACAGGATACATGATTGGGCAAACCATAGGTAAAAGCCAAGATGGAGGTTCTTGGATTTTCATTGCCTGGTGGAAAGATTTGAAATGGTGGTTAAATTAAGGATCTGGGGCCTCGTTTTTAAATTAGTTTGTCATTATTAATGAGTCACATGGATTTACTGACCAGATGTGAGTGGTAATAGCCCAATAACAAGGGGTCTTAATGCTCTGAATTTTCTGACACCATGAAAAGGATTTTTCTTTTCTTAGCTATTCAGTGAATTTCCCTTGATTTTCCAGATCAAATCTTGAAGGAAACTCCTAATTTTTACAATTTATGAAAGTTAGAAGTGTCTTTTTTTTTAATATTGCTGTTGGAAAACACATTAAAATTCATGCCTTTCAGAAGAAGACCAAAAGTAGAGTGGCAGGGGGCTGATCTAAGCCTTAGGTTACTTCCTCTGTCATCTGAATTCCTGGAGTGCTAAGACCTACCTCAGGCAAGAATGGTCATGGCTGAATTCCCGCATTCCCTGGCTGTCCTGGCTCCTGATCATTCTAGCCCTTGCTGCCCTACTTCCTTAGTCTGGAAGTACTAGTGAATCTCTAATAATTAATTCTCTTTTCGTGCAAGAAAAATGGAATTCCTATTAGCTTTTCATGTTTATTTAGAAACAAGTTTGTTGAACCCAGGAAATTCTATGTTTTATTTCAGTGTTTTCTGATCAGTGGTAAACCTGTCTCTGAAGATAAAATAAAAGGAAATGTACAGAAATGATCAGAAACACAGCATATATACTGATTCTCCTTTGGTTTCTTTCTCAATTTCTCCTACTGTAGTTTCAATCTAACAGACCACCAAACAAGATGAGAATTTGTGGGGAATGTATTCTTACCATTTATTGATAATACTAAAAATATGTGAAACCCTAATAATTCTAAATCTAAAATATAAACTGCATTAAAACTTCTTTAGTATTTTTTCTGATAAGGAATTATCTTATATATGTATATATACAATTTATATACATGAATATATGTGTGTGTTATGTAAAACAAGCCTATATATGTATATTTTAAGATTATCAAAATGAACTACTTAGTATTCACACCCTCCTAGCCAAGAAACTGACAATCAGTTCTATAAATTCTTATTCCCCCATCTTTTTCTGTGCCTCCCAACTCACTAACAACTTGGCTTATTGGTGTAAGACAGGAAGTTTTATTGGTTAGTTAATTTATTTTATTTTGTCACTCTGTCTCTGTCCTCTTAGGTCTACAATTTCTCTTTACTTTCTAGCCTTCCTCCCTTTTTTCTCCTCCAAAAATAAAAACGGAAATGTGCTTCTGCAGCTGCCTGGTCTACAGTGGCACCTGGAAAAATAATTTAGGTCTCACAGAATTGGGAGCTGACATATTAATGCGAAGCTCCTTGAAATATTACTCATTATTATGCCTTTTGCCAGCATTTGAGTGATTTGTGAACTCTTCATTGGAATAAAGTACTGTAAATGATTCATGAATGGCCAAGTTTATAAAATTCTATAAAAATATTAGCAGGTGGTAATGGTTTCATCACAGAGTGAGTATAATGTGCTAACCTCCATATTTGCCAAAATGGGGGAAGTTCGACAGAAGGATGAGTCTGACAAGAAAGAAAGGAAGGGATTGGATGGGTGGGATGGAGAATGGAGGTAGGTTTTGCTAGTTTGATGGGGCATAGGAGGTGCAGCAGTTAGGAATGAGGACAGATAGGGAACAGGCAGCAAAATCAGTATCCAAGAGAAGTATTATCTTGAGGGTGGATTGTAGAATGGGGACAGAAAGCAGTATAGAAACAGATTAAGCATTAAGCATTAATGATAGGGGCAAAAAAAGTACCAAATATATCTGCTGTTGGGAAATAGTAGGCTTGTTGTCCTTGCTCCTAGAGCAAGTGCAAAGGCAGACATAGAGGCCCAAGACAAATAGACTCCTGGGGTCATCAAATTAGAGAATACTATGTGATTTTAGTTTTCCATTCATCACCCTCAGTTGTTTCTTATAGATCAGGTCTATACTGATTAAGTGAGTTAATCTATATAAATCACTTAGCATAATGATTGACACATAGTAAGCACTTAATAAATATTTATGACCTATCCCCTTCCTACTATCCTATCCTATCCCCTATTCTACTTATCTCCCAAAGTTTTGGGGAAATCTGCCTTTCATTTAAGGAAATAGGCTTTGAACATATATTAATTATCAAAATACCACTGTGAGATGTAGATTTTGAATTCTTCCAGCCCTACCTCTGGGGTGGGGACTTCAAAAAATAGAAATATGGGAAGTGAACAAAATGATATTATTAAACTTTATAGATGAAGATGATTTTATTGTATTGACCCATCCTCCATTAAACATGTATTAGTTTTATATTAGGGGTAGGTAATGAATTTGTATTCAATCATTCCTGCTTAGTTGTCTAGATTCTCTTATAATCAGCAATACACCTTTGCAAGATAGCTAGGATTATGAGTGATCATTTAATAAAGTGTAACTGACTGTCTCTTATAGGGATAAAGCCTGTGTGCGAATTGACATTATGGCCTAACCACTGTAATTAAGAGGCAGATTTGCTGGCAAAGAGGGCTAGCTATGTGTAGGCAACATCAAGAAACAGTGGACAAATAATTTCATCATTCATCATACATTCATTACATTTTATCCATTGAAATATGTTGATTGAATTTAATTCTGATACTTAAATAAAAGACAGGATTGCTAATATCTACTGTAATTATCTCAGCCAATGATCATTATTTAAGCCAAAGATGGGAGTCAAATGCAAAGGAACATCTCATTTCTTTTGCAGCATAGACAAAGAGATTTGTTTGAATCTGTAAGTAAAGCTGGTTAAGTAAAATAAATGCACAACTTCTTCAATTGGCCTAAAAGAGAGTAAACAACAACTACAAGAAAAAGATGGGGGAGGTATTTTATCAGATCTGTGATTTCATTTATGAAGAGAACTTTTGGTGAGGAAACTCTCACTACCTATGCTGACCTACAATTGTTCTGGAATTTATAATATAGGAGAGCTATTAGGAATCAGTGAAACAGTGAATTAAAGAATTGGAGGAAGGTCTCCATCCTCTATGTCAGAGTTGCCTCTAATTAATAATAACCAAAATATCTGCAGTATTTTAAGATTTCGCAGTTGTGTAAATATTATTATGACTTTTGCATATAGGGAAACTGAGGTTCTGTAAACTAAGTAGCTTACCTATATTCACAAAGCTAAGTGATACAAACCCAGATCTCCTGATCCTGATGGCAAATAGTCTCCCTGTTTCTCAATTGATTGAGAGGACTGAATTGATATTGTCTCTTCTTCCCTTTTATATGATGCTAGAGCCACTAACAGGCTTTCCATTGCTATTAGATATTATGTAAGGAAGAACCACTTTTATCTCCATGACACAGAACATTTTATTCCTGACATTGACCCCTGTATCTTTAGGCAGACTCAAAGTGAGACCACTTATTGGTTGACTAGGTTATTGTCAGCTAACACCTGAAAATGGGCCATTTATCAAGTCCTCCATTAGTACAAATGCCAATTTTTTTTTGAAAAACATAGAAACAGAGACAAATGACTCAAGAAATAAGTGGATATATAGCTGGTATTTTGATGCATCTTTTATTATGAGTGACTTGGGATTTGGATTCAGCCTTTTGTCTGGACTGGTGAGCCAAAACATTATTATCTGACAGTTTTTTGGCACTCAGAATGTGCATTTCACGTTGCATTGAAGCTTCTCCATTATGTTAGTGCAGCTGGTGAAACTGAGGCCTGATACTCAGATTAAATGAGGTAAATGACATTCTGAAATCATGCACTTAACGGGAATTAGGCAACCCTGCTGATTTTGTACTTTGCCTAGTAGACAAAGCCATCTATCTCCTAACTCAAAATCATGAAAATATAATTTTAAAAAATCCTCATTAACACAAATGTGTCAGAAATAAACTTAGAATTTCTATTCTATATAGAGAATTTTTATGCTGTTTCCCACGAATATGCTTTAGAAATATGATTATGAACACATCCACTCTCTATTACATTTAGATAGCATAACTCAGAGAATAAAGCCCTATAATGGAAGTGGCCCATATTAGGAGATCTGAATCTTTTTGTTTCAAGGACCTTTTAGGCAATCTTATAAAACATATGGACCTGTTCTCAGAATAATGTTTTTAAATACATAAAATAAAATCAGTCACAAAGGAAAATAATTACATTGATATAGAGCAAATCAAAAAAATTTTTTTTTTTTAGAAAATCATGAATCCAATGTTGAAATATATGCCTTAAAGCAATGGTATCAAACTCAAAAAGAAATTGTTTATTGACTTTGTTTTAAAATGTTATATTATCTATGTCTTATTTTATTTTTAATGATTTTGTTTAACATTTCTCAATTTCATTTGAATGTGTCCAGACCTTTCTGGAGTGCTGGGGGCCCCATTTGACACCTTTAACTCTTCTGACTTAGGTTATGGTTTAACAAACAGTTGATGCTTTGGCACTGAAGTCAGAAAGACTGAGTTCAAAACTCACTTGATATTTACTAAGCTGTATGATAAAAATTAAGCTTTTACATTTTGAAGTTTCAGAAATCATTCTTCCAGTGCTGGAGGGTAGTTTGAAATTTTTGGGATTGAACTGTCATAATGGGAGGGTAAATAAATGCAAACTCACCTAACCCACTCTATCTAAGCTCCCAACAAGACCATTAATCACATCTCATCCTGTGGTGATTTTGCAATTTGATCTTCCACAATTTTACATTCCCTTGAGCCCCTACATTCTATGTTCTGCTCTGGGAACAGTAATCAAATTAGTTCTAAAATTATTTTGAGGAAATATATGTTAATTAATTATCCTATTGATCAATTCACAATTTTTTTTTAATTCTTCTCTTTTCTAATCACCACTCTACTATAAAATACTAGCCTGTTTTTTTTTTGTTTGTTTTGTTTTATTTTGTTTTGTTTTTGTATCCTCGGTGCTTTGTTCAATACTTGGCATAGATGAAGCACTCAATAATTTAATCTTTCTTTACATTCATTTATTCATCCTTTCATTCATTTACTTAATTTATCCAAACTTCACTTTGCTCACTCTTAAAATGGGGAACATAAAATCTATAATACGTCTCTTATAAAGTATTGTAAAATTCCAATGAGATAATGTACATAGCATGCCTTAAAAACAATATAAATGTCAATTATTATTATCCTATTGTTTTAAAACAACTGTATCATGATTATAAGATAGTTTATCAAGAGTCTCAAAGTAATTTCCCAACATCTATTTATCTATGTGTACTTAAGACGGAATTAATTCTTACATTGTTTGATTTGTTTTACAAATGAGGAAGTTATGAAAGGCATGAGATATTTAATATGAGCTCTTTACATATATGAGAAAACCTAGATCTATTCTCTCAAAAAAATAAAATATCTTATCATTTAAATGTGTATTTAAGCTAATCTAATAAAGTTTCCCAACCAAAACAAGAATTCTTATTTCAAAATGAGTAATATCAACCGTTCTAATGTCTGCCTCTTTACAGACAACCTTATACAGAAGCCTATTTCATTTCTGGATCTCTAATCAATAGATAATTTTTTGTTTCCAAAAATCTGTTTCCCTATAACTTCAACCTATTCATCCAAATCTAGTCAACTGTAGCCAAATAGAATATTTAATTCTTCATGACAGCTATGCAAATTTTTCAAGACAGCAATAGTCCTTTTCCAATAAGCATTCCCAGATGCTTCAACTATTCTTTGCAGACCATGATTTCAAGTTTTCTCATTATCATTTGGACCTGATTCATTTCAATATCACTTTCATCTTTAGGGAACGGAGATAAGGAAGAAAAAGGAAAGAGCATTTATTAAGTATTTATAGAGTGCCAGGCACTCTGCAAAGTTATTTGATCTTCATATAATTATTTTAATTCCATTTTTACAATTAAGGAAACTGAAGTTCAGTGACTTATCTAAGAACATGCTAAGTGTCTTTGAAGTCAGGTCTTCCTGATTCATGGTCCAGCACTTTTTTTTCCCCGCTGTGTCACTTACCTGCTTTCTTCGTCTCTCTACCTTTGCTCTCTCCACTCCTATCCATTTTCTTAGCTGAAAATGGGATTTTCTTAATGAGTATGTGAGATCAAATCATCTCCTATGAAATAGCTACCAGTAGCTATTTATTACTTATAGGACCAAATGTAAAAATTTCTGGTCCCTAAATCTCTTCATTAGCTGGCACCTTCTTACTTTTCTAGTTTTCTTAAACTTTTCTTGGCTCCATTTTCTCTATGATCCAGCAATACTATTCTTAGTATATCTCCCACATGACAACATAATACATCATTGCCTAATTCTATTTTCACTGAATAGTATGCCTGAAATGCTTTTCTTTATACTTCTGCTTCTTGACTTTCCTGGATATCTTAAGATTTACTGTAAATTGCACCTTCTGTAGACTTTTGTCCTTCCTCACCTCCTATATCCTTTCCCTACCCAATGGTCATTCCTTTTTTTCAATATTACATTCCATTTGCCTTCTTATGTATATCATATGTTCACAATTGTTAGCAGGTGTTATCTTCTCCATTATAATACAAGCTTATTGAGGGCAAATCCAGTAACAGATAGCATGGCAAAGATGACATATCTCATACCTTTTCTGGAGAATTTTAATATTTTCTTTAGGTTTCTGTATTTTCAAAGAGTTGCCAGATAGTTTGTAGATTATACCAAATTTAATATAGCAACACCTATTATATGAATTCTTATATTTTGATGAATCAATGTTAGTTGTGGACAATAATTCTTTCTGCTATAGTATTCTATAAAGAATACAGTTCATTTGTTGAATTCTCAAAGATACATAGAAGTATTACTTGTTGTGCAGGGATTTGGGGTCTACTAGTTTATAAAGGATAGTGAACTTGTGGTATATGAATCAGCTCCTGAATGTCTTTTTAGTTATATGATAGATTCTAAGTGTTTGCAACCTTCATTAGTATGTCATATAATTTTCACCATTCATTGCACAATCTGCATTTGTTTCTTTATCTCATAAACAGAAAATTGAAAAAAGAAAAGTTTTTTTAATTACCAGTGCATTAACCAACTTATTATATTTTTATAATAATTGGAAATGATAATAATGATAAAACTTATTGTTGTTACTGTTATTCCATATGTCATTTTTATAGGGCCAACATCAACATAGGTCCAAGAAAGGACAAAAATCTACAGAAGGTGCAATTTACAGTAAATCTTAAGATATCCAGGAAGGTTAAGAAACAGAAGTGTAAAGAAAAGCATTTCAGGCATACTATTCAGTGAAAATAGAATTAGGCAATGATGTAGTATGTTGTTATGTGGGAGATATACCAAGAACTTTAACTCCTCTTGTTCTGGTTAGTAAGCTTCTTAAACTGAACACCTAAATTCACTATATTCTCTTTGGTCGCCATGTCACACTATTCACTCCAATTGGAAATATAGCGTACTAAAATTATGAGGTCTTTTATTGGAACTATTGTTTAGCAATTCCTCCCCAAGACCTTTGCATTTGATTTTCTGACCTAAATGAATGACTTGATATTAATACTCAATTATTTTATGTTAATTTTAGTCTATCATAGTCTATATCCCTTTTGTATTCCAATTTTCCATCCAATATATTAACTTTCCCTCTGAATTTCATGTAATCTGCCTCTTTGACAAGTAACATATCATGGTGAAATTCATATCATTGATTAAAATGCTGACCAGGAAAGTGTTCCTCATGCACTGAGTTTTCCTGGGAATCTAAAAAGAAGAACTGAGAAAATCAATAACAAATGGCAGCAGCAACATTTTATGATGCTCTTTATTTAGGCAGAGAAAAATCTTGTCATCATTCCAGTGTAATAGCTCAGGGCTGTAACATAAATCTATGCCTTCATTAACAGAAACAAAGTGAGAACTATCCTAGTTTTGCTAGTGCCAGGAAATAGCTAGCTACAAAGCTTAACTTCCACTAAGTGCATCATCAAAAGGAGAATATTCAAGTAAGGATTTTGAAAAGTGGCCTGTCCTCTTAGACTAGCATGAATTTTGAATCTTACACACCACAGTGCTGCTATTAGGTTCTTCAGTCAGGGATGCTAGGTCCTGTGCTCAAAAATTTCCTTTCCCATTACACAGATAGGAATATGTAGCATCATCAAACCCTTATCTTGGCAAAAGAGTACAATGTTTACTGACAAACTTAATGAATTTTAAAAGTGATTGTGGGAAAGAATGATTACCTCAAGAGACTGAAGTTTCTATATATGTGAAAAACAAGTGATTGTTGGACTCTTGGGGAACTATTGAAAACATGAAGTTCCTCAGATTTTTCCAAAGTTTAATTGATAATTCTCTGGAGTTCAGGAACATGGAACAAATTAGAAAATATTCAGAAATTCTCACTGAATTCAAGGAGTAAAGAAAAAGAATAATGTCCTTAGATTCAAAATACCTGAGTTCCATCACTTTTTAGCCATGTGACTGAGCAATTCAATTCATCTCTCTTGGTATTGGTTTAATGTTTATGAAATAGTAGTAGAGTAGGTGACTCAGAGTCCTCTCCAAATCTAACAGTTTATTTAGCATTCTACAAATCCATTGGTAGGGAGTCAGGAAAATGGCCGGATAATCCAAAAGAACAAAATAAAACAAAACAAAACAATAACTTCTTCACTACACTGGGATATTCTGTACTTTTTAAATGTTGTTGTATCTCTTGATTTGGTGATTCACTTCAAACCAAGTAATGAAATCACATTTTAAAGATCTACTCAGGAATAACTAATGAGTTGTTTATTTTCTCAATCTTGTCTCAATTCAGCTTTTCTGTGAGTCATGACTATATGATCAGAATCTCTGAGTTCTTTTATAAGTTCATCAAAATTTCTTTTTCTCTGATTGCTTCAACAGTAGGAACTAAATAATTGTGACAGTGTAAAATCTAACTTTCTCATAAGTAGAGAAATTCACAAAATAGTCAATGCAAAGACATGACCAGATGAGCAATATTCATTGTTCCTAAGAGAAATTTGGCATTATAAAAGGTAGAGTGGAGAAAAGTACATTTCAGACATAGGGACACAGAGACATGGAGATAATGATGGAAAACAATAGGTTAATTTCATCTGGTTAAGCAGTGAACAAGTTAATGGTCATTATATTGATTGGGAGAAAAAAAAAAGCTTGAGACTATATAATGGAGATTTTAAATCTTATGTGTTTGTTGTTAAAATGGAGAAACAGTAAATATGTTTGAGAGAAAAATGACATAGTCAGATCTTTGTTTTAGGAATATTCATTTGCCAATGTAGAAGATAGATTGCAGAGGAGAAAGAGACTGGAAGAAGGCCAGTCAAGGGTCTAGGGTCAATAGTCTAGATTTGAGGTGATGATTATTTGAGTTAGAATAATGGTTATGTGAATGGAAAGAAGGGGCACAAATGAAAGAAATATAGAGAAAGTATTTAGAATCAATAAGTCTTGACATCTGGATATAGGAGACAAGGGAGAAGGAAGAGTCAGGGGTGATAATGAGGTTAAGAATATGATAGCAAACACTCCCACACACGGGCGCATACGTGGGCACACAAATACACACACACACACACACACACACACACACACACACACACACACTTTGGAATTTCTTTGAAACTTTGAAATGGAGAATTATGGTGCATCTGAATAATGAGGCAGGGTTCTTCTTTTTTCTTCTTTTCTTTTCTCTTCTCTTCTCTTCTCTTCTTTTCTTTTCTTTCTACTTCTTTCTCCCCATCACTCCCCCCTTCCCTCCCTCCTTTCCTTCCTTCCTTCCTTCCTTCCTTCCTTCCTTCCTTCCTTCCTTCCTTCCTTCCTTCCTTCCTTCCTTCCTTCCTTCCTTCCTTCCTTCCTTCCTTCCTCCTTTCTCTCCCTCCCTCTCCCTCTCTCTCTCTCTCTCTCTCTCTCTCTCTCTCTCTCTCTCTCTCTCTCTCTCTCTCTCTCTCTCTCTCTCTCTCTCTTCCTCCCTCCATCCTTCCCTCCCTCCCTCCCTCTCCCTCTCTCTCTCTCTCTCTCTCTCTCTCTCTCTCTCTCTCTCTCTCTCTCTCTCTCTCTCTCTCTCTCTCTCTCTCTCTCTCTTTCTTTTTCTGATGTTTCTTATGAAGCTTGAACATACCTTCTAAAATTTTCTTCTTCTTTGTATTTAAAGGGGAATATGTAACCTAAAAGCCATAGCATCAGAATTATTTAAAAAAAAATACAAACCAGAATAAGGAGGAAATTGAAAGGCCATTTATGGCAAATTATACTTGATCAAAACTCCCTGACAACAACAACCATTTAAAGACTTTGATTGAGGTGAAAACTACTCTCTCCTGAAGACTGGAGACTATTTCTTTCTTTCTCTGTGGCTTCCAATCTAAATAAAGCTTGTCTTCTTTTCATACTCGAAAATAAGTTGAAGGAGAAAACAATTTATCATGGCCAATACTACAAATATAATGACACCTTAGAACAAGTATGGAGCTGGGAATATTAAGACTGCATAAAAGTTAGCATAACTTGTCAGGCAGACCTAGCTGAGAATATTTTCACACATCAAGAATATGGGACCAACTGTGCTATTAGACGTTGTTCTGGTGAAGTTACAATTTTCTGTCAGAATTGTGAAGACAACCACTGAGTTGGGTCTGCCCCTGCTGACATTCTAAAAAGATATGTTTTAAAAATAGGATTGGTTAAATACATCATGAAAAAGTATTTAGAACTCAACTCCTATAGAGTCATTCTTCACACTACTGTGCAGAGCTTCTCTTGAAAAGTTAGCTGCAGAGAAAAGCTACAAAACAAAAGCAAAGTCCATTCCTTGGTATCCATTCACTCATGTTTGAACCATGAAGGTATGCTTTATTAGGGAGACAATACATTAATCCAAAGACAAATTATTTAAAGTCTAACTAATCAAACTTTTTATTAATATGAAGGCAGTTACTTTTTGTGTTGATATTTCCACACTGATATGGATTAAATCCAGTCATTTCATGAGATTTTTGTCTTTATTTGCCCATAAGCCCTATATTAAAGGACCTCCTCAATATATTGAAAAGGAAAATGACAGTGTCATTAAAAATCAGGAAGACCTTGCTTAGATACATAACTCAGAAAGTTCCTGCTTGTTAAACACAGAGCAAGTCACTTAATTTCTTGAATTTTATTTTCCATATCTATAAAATGGATATAATTCTATCACTTCCATGGATTATTATTATGGGGCAACCAAATTAAAGAGAATAAGGCGCAACCAAATTAAAGAGAATAAGGCTTTAACAACATTAAAAACTATGAGTGTGACATATTCTTAAAGAAAGCCTTTTTGGTGATACATAGTTGTGAATCTTGAAATGCTATGATCAAAAAAGTGTAAGTTGAGGACCACTCAGAGGACAAAGGAGAAACATAAGGTAGGTGAGAGATGGATAAAATACATTCCAAGAAAGGAACTTTAGAGACAATTTATAAGGGATGAACAAAGAGTTTACCAATAAAAATAGATAAAATAGAGTGAGTAAACAATAATTGACAACCTGTGAGCTCCATTAATATCCTTGAAATGTTGAATTGTCAGGATGATTCAAGGAATACCTATTATGTAATTGGATGTACTTCTCTGTTGGGAACCTACCTGTTTTTCCAGGCATACATTTCCCCAATAAGTTCACTTTGTGTTTATGTGTGTATACATGCCATAATCACATTAACCTAATAAATATAAATGCATGTTTTTAATAAAAAGTTAATGGCAATTTTCGGTTTAATTTATAAAATGGAAATAAACTACTGAGACTAAAATGATCACACCATAAGCAATTTTTCTTTTATGGTTCATAGGGAAGATATGTTATATATCACTGAATCCTTAAATTCAGATTGTGTTGATCTCTAGATCAATATAAATATTTCCTTTTGTAATCCCTTGCTTATAGGGATTTTTTATGTCCTATCTCAAAGTTGTTTTATATAACAAGGTAGGTTAGAAACTCTTTGATTAGTATTCTTTATAGGTTTGGGATGTTTCTTTCCTTTTTTTTTTTTTTTTTTTTTTGAAGAAGAAAGCTTATCTTTTCCCTACAATGAGTTATCAGGGTACTGAGAGATAATTTCCATAATCTTTCCTTTTTTCCTGAAAGCCAAAAATTTTTTCCTGATAGACTTCATTTAATAAGCAGTAGCACACACAGATAACTGTTCTAGCACCACTTGGGTAATTCATTTACATGCTAGGGGACATTTTCCTTTTCTTCAACTTATTTCTCAAAAAAGGAAATCATTGTCCGCTTAAAAGATTGGGACTTGCTAGTGCTTGGACAGAAAATAGGTCCTCAAGTTCTGATGACTTTGGGGTAAACTGGAAAAAGCAAGATTCTAATTTTTAAAAAGACCTAAAATTTAAAACCCATGCTTTCTAAGGCAAAATTCAGAAACTAAATTATGGACTTGTTAATGTCCTTTGATTTTGAAGGTCATCTTATATTAAATTTTTGAAATACTTGAGTTTTCTATTTCATCTATAAATGAAATGGGAACTTGTTGCCTTGATCTAGAACTGGGGGAACCAGAATCAGGTAGGAAGATTTAAAGAGGTATCTCCCTGGGGTAACGTATATATGGCTATGATGCAGATTTAGATTCAGACTAATAGAATGTTTAAGCATGTTAGCAGGGAGAATTTAAAATATCATTAAGTTCAATTCCTGCATTATATAGAAGAGGAAACTGAGGAATAAAGAGAGTTGTCTAATGTCACAAACAATTAAATAGCAGAAACAGATCTTAAAGTCATCTCTTGACTCAAAAAGCAGAGTACTTTGTCAATAATGATTTTGAACAAAAAGAAACACTAAAATAATTTTGACCATGTTATTATAGGATATTTTGGATTTCCCTATATTTGCAATATAAACATGCCTAATCTAACCATTCTTAATATAAAAATCCATACAGGGCTTGTGCTTCATCATGTATATTATATTACATATATTTTTTAACTCAAAGAGGTTTTTCAGATAGCTTTGGGTGGAATGACATTCTTATTACTTGCTCCTTAAATATTGGCTCACTCTACCAATATAATTTGGAATCCTAGGGATATTGTTTGTCCATTTTTAAAAATACTGTCCCCTTCCCATTGTATAATGTAATAAAAATAGTGGCAGAAATAGAAGTACTTGGACCTAAGACCCTGAGGCATTTATAAGATCATAGAATCCCTGAGCTTTGGAAATGTTCACAAATCATCTACTTGAATCTCTGTCTGAAGCAGAAATACTGTTTACATTTTCTTGACAAGTGGTCATTCAACTTCTGACTCCCTCACCCCACATATCTGAGCAGTTGTCATATCTTGTAGTTTCTGCCTTCATGTCATTTCTCATATTTGATGTTGTCTTCCTTTAGTAAAAGCATTAATTCAGGTCCTCATTACCTCTTATCTAGAATATTACAACTGACTTATAGGTTTCCTTGCTTCAAATCTCTCCTTAGTTTAGTCCATCCTTTACACTACTGCCAAAGTGGTTTTTGAGAATCAGGTCTGATTGTAGGACTTCCCTTCTCAATCAACAATAGTGGCTCTCACCTCTAGAATCAAATAAAAACTCCTGTTTATAAAATCCTCCATAATCTGGCATCACTACTTTTGAGAAGAGGAAAGAGCCAGAGCCAGAGCCAGAGACAGCCAGAGAGATAGAGAGAAAGAGAGAGAAGAGAGGCAGAAACAGAGACAGAGAAGGAAAGAGGGAGAGAGACAGAGACAGAGAGAGAGGCAGACAGACAGAAACAGATATTCTAAGCTTATGTATAAGTACTTTGTGCAAATATGAGCAAACTAGATAGTCCCTGCCCTCAAGGAGCTTATATTCTAAGGAAAAATATATCAAATAATGAGGAGCCGGGAAGGCAGGAGGGAAGTAACCCTGTGAAGTACACAGTATCTCAGTACTCAGTCGAGGCCTGAGCCCTAGCAGAGGCTCATTTAACAGAGTTGAGGGGTCCAAAGATATACTCCAAGGTACTAATGGGTAGAAAGGGGAAATGATGACTCACACAGAGAGAAAAAAAGGGTGTAGAGAAAGTCATTGGACATTACTCTCCCCCACACACTTTAAATTCCTTCCAAACTGATCTTTCTGTTCGTTAACCACTACACTTTATCTCCCATTTCCCATCTCTGTCCTTTGGCATATGTCCTCCAATATACCTGGAATATATTCTCTCAGTCTAGCCTGGACTAAAATAAAACCTAGACATAATTTCCTATATGAGAATTTCCATAATTTTGTCAATTACAACTACTTCATTCCAAAATTACATCATATTCAACTGCTTTGTATATGTAATTATTTATTAGTTTTCTATTTATGAGGTATAAATTTTATATGTACATATTATGTGTTTATATGCTATTTATATATGTATAATGTATTTATAATATATACAGCTATGTATTTATTATATATTCAAATATATGCATATGCATAACATGTTTTTATGTATGTGTATGTGTATTTACTTATATATACATTCTCCTCCATTAAACCATAATAAACTTCCTCTGAGTAAAGATATTTTCATTCTTTGTACTTATATCCCAGTGCTTAAAACAATTCCAAGTATATAGTAGATACTTAATGATTACTTGATTGATTGATCAGCAGGGAACTCATCTTCTGTCAAAGTATCCTGTTCCACTTTTGGGCAATCTACTTGTCCTAGTTCTTGAAACATATAAAATATATCTAATTCTATTATTTTTAGGACCAGTGATTAGAAAAACTCTAGGGCAAAATGATTTTACTACAGAGCTTAATAATTTAAGCTACTAAAGCTTAAAATTATACCAAGACTTTTGGGACATCCTTTATTTCCATAATTGGTATTCCATTTAATGCATTAGTATGGGTTCCTGCAGATATTATCTATAATATCTAATAAAACACCTTATTAAAATAAACATATAACTTTAGCTAGTTATTTCCTAAAGATATACTCTGAGATTGGCACTCTATTAATGATAGTAATAACTACTCATATGACCAAAATATATTATAAATTAAAAATGTCTTGCTGAAAAACTATGATAGACTACATCATGAAACTTCTTCTTAAAGGGTCCTTCCTAAAATAGCTTTTTAAAACCATTCTGTTATTATTTTAGAAGATTGCATAGACATTTATAAATTTCCAAACCTGAATGTCTCAAATAGTCTCCTGGAGACAGCTGATTGGTGCAGTGGATAGAGTGTTGAACTTAAAGTCAGGAAAACCTTACTTACTTAAGCTGTGTGATCTTAGGTAAGTCACTTAATCTCTATCTGCCTCAATTTCCTCATCTATAAAATGGAGATGATAATAATAATAACTATCTTTTAAGGTTTATTAGAAGATAAAGTACAAAATTATTACGAGTTCTGCAAATCTTAAAGTGTAATATACATTTTAGCTTTAATGTCTCATCAGGAAATTAATACAAAGAACATATGAATGTGACCCGTAGTTCCACTATGGTAGTGAGTAGTGGTGAGAGGTTTGAGGGTAAAAGGTGTTATAATATCCTGGGTATGGAAGTTAATTAATGAGGAGCCATACCTCTGGGATTTCTGGGATTATATCTTTTCCCAATCCAAATTGTCTTCTAATTTGTCTTCTCTCCAGTTCTGACACCAAGTAAATTGGGAGGAGATGAAACCACCTGCCCCATGTGCCTTTCTATTTTCATCTCAAAAGAAGTCATTAGTATCTCTATTTGAAAAATAGGGATATAAGAAAAGTAGTACAGAAATAGCACAAGAATCCTCCTCTCCTCACTTCAAGAAATATGAATTTGTATTTGGGTGAGACGGGTAAGTAGAAAACAAAAACCAGATTAAACATTGAGATGAAAATTGATATATGTTTTTCATAAGTAATTAAAATTATATATATTCATGTGACATTGTGTGGTTCATTGTGGACAATTATTATTTTCCAAGAAGAGGGAATGAGTTTTGTGACATAATAGTTACTTCCAGAAAAGAGGATGTTCTTCTAATTAATGTTATCATTTTACTTTTGATCCAGAAAGCCTGAAATCCAGCCAACTGTACTTTCTACTAATGTCCCATTGTCCCATGCTTTCCATGGTCTCCTGACACTGGAGCACTCTTGGAGAAAGCATATAGTCTTTCTGAACACAGTAACTTTAGAATGTGATTTCTTAGTTTGTTTGTTTTTTTTTTTTAATCAGCAAAAGAAGGAAAGAGTATTATAAAGAACTCCTTCTGATCTGTGTTGTTCTTGTTCAACTGTATCTAACTCTTTATGATCATTTTTGGGGGGTTTCTGGTCAAAGATACTTAAATGGTTTGGCAATTCCTTCTCCAGTTTGTTTTTCAGATTAAGAAATTGAGGCAAAATGATTGAGTGAATTGTCCAGGATCACACAGCTAGTAAGTGTCTGAGGCCAGAATAGAATTCAGGAAAATGAATCCTCATGGTTCTAGACATGGCACTTTATCCATTGTGCCCTTTGCTAAACTTCCGTGACCTGTACAATTTTGTAAAAATGGTTTTCTTTATGTGCAAAACAGTCTCCTCTCAAGACAACTTCCTATTTTTAAGTTGTTTTTTTTTCTTAGAGCTAACATGATACATTAGAAGGGTGATAACTTTAGATTCAGAAGACCTATATTCTAATTCTGGAACCTATGTGACATTGGAAGAAATCATTTCAGCTTTCTAGGTTTCACATTTATTATCAAAAGCAGAGTTCAGGCAATACCTGATACCTCCTAAATGATGGATTTTGATTCCACACACTTCCTCCAGTTACTATTACTCTCTTCTGTTTGAAATTCCTTTGTTTTACTTTCCATATATTTTGTACCTTACATCTTTTGTATTGAATGTAAGCTCTGTGTAGTCATGGACTTGTTTTTGTTTCTATATCTCCAGCATATAGCACAAAACCTTTTAAAACCTCTAAAGAATTCACTGACCTAGAACCCTTACAAAAACAAGCCAAAACAAACATAAAAAGAAACAAAAACACTTAACTGGGGACATGAGGAAAAAAAAAATGAACCACTTTTGATTGTTTAAACCCTGAATTAGGTGCCATATTGTTAATTCTATATAGGAAATCCTAATAAGGGTTGCAAAATATCTCATAATAATGTCTTATAACAGACTAGTAATGCTCAGCTCTGGCACTACATTAAGCTTTTGTGATGGCAGAAAATACTCTCACATTTCCTTCTTCCCAAGAGACAAATAAAGCACACAGAGACCTTTTCATTTGTCTTTCACTGTCATTTGCAGATAATTTATAGCAGGTTATTTTGATTATAAGCTATGTAGATATTATTCAGAAACCTAATTTTTAACTATTGATTGCACAACATACTTTATATACATGGTGATGATGCAGGTGCATGGAGGTTATTCCGTAGAATATGCTACACTTTGATGAGAAGTGGTTCTCTTTTTCTGACTGCAATTTTTAAATCCTCATACTTACATACATATCATAGGATAAAGTTTTATCCTGAAGAAGAGATATGAGCAATATGAATTATTATCATCTAATTAAAATGATATATGTATGTATATCTCTATATCTCTGTCTCTTTCTCTGTCTTTATGTCTGTCTGTCTGTCTGTCTGTCTGTCTGTCTCTCTCTCTCTCTCCCTCCCTCCCTCCTTTCTCGCAATCTCCTCTCTCCACTTTCTGCATGTATGTATATTATATCGCTTTATATAATTCTGGAATATATTACATTCAGAGAATTGTAATCAAATAAACAGTACAATTAGCCCTAAAAGGACTTGTCCATGGACTATCCATACTGTCAATTCACTGTCTCTATCACTTCCCAGGCAACAATCTCTTCCTTGCTACTACTATACTCTGTGCTGTTTCTTTTGATTGATTACTAAAATTGATTGATCTCCATTAGCATGTAAAATTGTTGATGACAGGTTATACCTCACTTCTGTATTGATGTTCCCAACACTTAACAAAGTGCTTAGAATATTGTGGTTTTTCCAGTCATGTGGGTTTTTCTTAGCAACACTACTGGAGAAGTTTGTCATTTCCTTCTCCAACTCATTTTAAAGATGAGAAAACTGGGGCAAATGGGATTAAATGACTTGTCCAAGTTCATATAACTAGTATGCATCTGAGGACATTGTGAGTGCTTGGAATGTATTGTGTGGTTAATGTGTTTTTCATGCAAGCTTTCATTTATTTAATGACTCATAATTCAATGAATTGAATTCAATAAACACTTAATGAGCACATATACAGGAGATACAAAGGGATTATATTCCAACAGAGATCATACATATATTACACATATTTTATTTATTTATACATACATACATAATAGCTATATATCTATATGTTTATTTTTATTTACATTACAAGGTAGTAGAAGGGTTTTAACATTTTGATAGCAAGGATAGAAATCCAGAAAGCTTAGTTATTCCCTTTCATTTCCTTCTGACATGGGAATCATGTCTCTCCCTCTTCCCCATATAAACCATGTTTTCTTCATCCCATTTGCCAACAGTGTAATCTACAAAACACTGTAACTAGAGCGGATAACAATGCTCCAGATGTGGTATGACCAACTTTGAGCATTTGAGAGCTATCATTTCTACCCTTTTAGAGTACTATACTTTTGTTAATTTATACTAAGCAAGTTTAACATTTTTGGTGCCAATGGCATTCAGTTGCTTTGTACTGAGCTAGTGATCTATTCAAAATCTTCGTTTCATTTTTTAGATGAACTGAGATTAATTTCTTTATTTTTAAATATAGATATTATTTTATAATTACTACTTGTCATCTATTGGTGATGGGAGAGAATCCATTCAAGTCTTTAACATTTATAATATGATTCTATTATAAATGAAGCATTGGGTTTTATATAGATATACATATATATCGGCTTAAATAAAGTATGTGTTTCAACAGTTCTAGAAGTGGGCACTTCTATAGACAATGAATAATATGAAATATTTTCCATTAAAATATAAACCCTTTCAAATCAATGACTGTTTTCATTTTGGTGTTTGCATTTTTAAATCTTAGCACAGTACCTGGAATAATCAGAACTTAATAATGCTTATTGATCAATTGATTGATTACTTAGATTTTTGACTTTAATAATCTAGCAATTCCCTCTAATAACAGAAATAATAATTAATCCTTGCCTATATGACAATTCAACTTGGGCAGTTTGTTTTGTAAATTGGTTACAGGTCATTGCTTGTAGTTCTGAGTATTTTTTCTAAATATCTTGACATTCGTATAAGTTGTTCACACGTTAGCCCTCACTGTTGCTTTGCTTCTTGGTCACTCATTTCTCTAACGCCATTGTCAGCAAATTTTTCTCAACCCAATTTTAATTTCCAGTGGGTTGTAATCTGTTCATATTCACATGGAGATATTTCCATTGTCCTTGGGAGGATCCCAAACTTTAATTCTTTATTTATAATAACAGACATGAGATAAGAAAGCAGAATACCTTTTAAAAATATTTGATGAATATTTACCAATTACATGTAAAATAATTTTAACATTAGTTTTAAATTTTAAATTATTTTTCTTCTCACTCCTCTTCCTTGAGAAGGACAGCCCTTTGATTTTGATTACATATGTGAAATAAGTGAAATTATTTCAATATCAACCTTGTTGCAAAATATTCTTTATTAAAGGAACTTGTTGCATTTTTTCCAGGATTCTATTTTCCTTATCATTTAACTACATTGGTTTTGTCCTTGCAAAATCTATTTTTTAAAATTTAATAGCATTTTTTTCAAATGCATGTAAAGATAGTTTTCAACATTTATTTTGTAAGACTTCGTGTTTCAATTTTTTCTCTCAATTTCTTTTGCCTTCCCTTCCCCAAAATAGCAAGCAATGATATATGTTAAATATGTGTAGTCCTTTTAAACATATTTCATATTTGTCATGTTTTGTAAAAAAAAAAATAAGACCAAAAGGAGAAAGAAAAAAATAAAAAGGTGAAAATGTTGTATTTTGATTCACATTCAGTCTCCATATTTTTCTCTTTGGATGACATTGGCATTTTCTATTCCAAGTCTGTTGGAAATGCCTCGAATCACTGTATTGTTGAGAAGAGCCAAGCCATCACTGTTGATCATCACATAATCTTGTTGTTTACTGTATACAAGGTTTTCTTGGTTCTGTTCATTTCTCTCAGCATCAATCTATGTAAGTCTCTTCAGGCTTTTCTGAACTCAGCTTGCCCATTACTTCCCATAGAACAATAATATTCCATTATATTAATATATCATAACTTATTCAGCCATTCCCAAACCTATAGGCATTCACTCAACTTCCAGTTTCCTGCCACTACAAAAAGAGCTGCCACAAAAAATTTTTGCATATGTGTATCCCCTTCTTTTTTCTATAATCTCTTTGGGATACAGACCCATCAATGAGAATGTTGGATCAAAGGACATTATGCAAAAGCTTTTTAATTTTATGTAATCAACATTATGTATTTAACTTCCTATAAACGCCTCTAGTTCTTGTTCAGTCATAATGCCTTCCCTCATCCATAGAGCTGACATACACATTTTCAGTGCTCCCCTATTTTATTTATGATAATTTATGATATCACTTATAATATCTAAATCATATATACATTTTAGCCCCATCTTAATATACAGTGTGAGAGGGTACAGACCTAGTTTCTGCCAAACTCCATTCTAGTTTTCCCAGCATTTTTTTCAAATGTTGAGTTGTTACACCCAGAACTGTAATCTTTGTGTTTATTAAACACTTAATTGCAATGGTCTTTTACCATTGTGCACTGTGTACCTAATATACTCCACTGATTCAACATTTTATTTCTTAAATAGTTTCAGATTGTTTTGATGATTACCCCTTTGTAGTATAGTTTGAATCTGGAACTGCTACACTCCTGTCTTTAATATGTTTTTCTACTGATTCCCTGGCTATTCTTGACCTTTTGTTAGTATTTTTTTTTCTATTGCTATGAAATAATTCTATGTTAACTTGATTAATAAGACATTAATTTACTAAAATAATTTAGATAGAATTCTAATTTCATTATATTGTCATAATATATCCATGAGCAACTAACATTTTTTCATTTGTTTTGATCTGTCTTATTTATGTGAAAAAAGTGTTTTATAATTGTGTTCATGTATTTCCTGGGTTTTCCTTCGCAGGTAGATTACTAAGTATCTTACATTGTCTGTAGTTATTTGAAACATTGTCTGTAGTTATTTGAAATTTGTTTTCTCTATTTCATCCTACTGGTTTTTGTTGGAAGTTTTTTTTTTCTTTTTTTTCTTGTATGATATTCTTTTTTTTAATTTTTTTATTAATTTTTATAATTATAACATTTTCTTTGACAGTACATATGCATAGGTAAATTTTTTACATATCCCTTGTACTCCCTTCTGTTCTAAGTTTTTCCCCTCCTTCCCTCCACCCCCTCCCCTAGATGGCAGTCATTCCCATACATATTAAATATGTTATAGTATATCATAGGTACAATATATATGTGCAGAACCAAATTTTGTTGTTGATGTTGTTGCAAAGGAAGGATTGTATTCACAAGGTAAAAATAATCTGGGAAGAGAAACAAAACAAAACAAAACAAAACAAAACAAAACAAAACAAAACAAACAAACAAACAAACAAAAAAAACAACAATGCTCACAGTTTACACTCATTTCCCAGTGTTCCTTTTCTGGATGTAGCTGATTCTGTCCATCATTGATCAATTGGAATTGGATTAGCTCTTCTCTATGTTGAAGATATCCACTTCCATCAGAATACATCCTCATACAGTATCATTGTTGAAGTGTATAAGGATCTTCTGGTTCTGTTGGTTTCACTCGGCATCAGTTGATGTAAGTCTATCCTGTGGGTAATTTCTTACAGAACAATAATATTCCATAACATTCATATACCATAATTTACCCAACCATTCTCCAATTGATGGACATCCATTCATTTTCCAGTTTCTAGCCACTACAAAAATGGCTGCCACAAACATTTTGGCACATACAGGTCCCTTTCCCTTTTTTAGTAGTTCCTTGGGATATAAGCCCAGGAGTAGCACTGCTGGGTCAAAGGGTATGCACATTGTGATAACTTTTTGGACATAATTCCATATTGCTCTCCAGAATGGTTGCATTCTTTCACAACTCCACCAACAATGCATCAGTGTCCCAGTTTTTCCACAGCCCCTCCAATATTCATCGTTATTTTTTCCTGTCATCTTAGCCAATCTGACAGGTGTGTAATGATATCTCAGAGTTGTCTTAATTTGCATTTCTCTGATCAATAATGATTTGGAACACTTTCATATGAGTGAAAATAGTTTTAATTTCATCATCTGAAAATTGTCTGTTCATATCCTTTTCAATTGGAGAATGGCTTGATTTCTTATAAATTAAAGTCAATTCTCTATATATTTTGGAGATGAGGCCTTTGTCAGAACCTTTAACTGTAAAAATGTTTTCCCAATTTGTTACTTCCCTTCTAATCTTGTTTGCATTAGTTTTGTTTGTGCAGAAATTTTTTAATTTGGTGTAATCAAAATTTTCTATTTTGTGATCAATAATGGTCTCTAGTTCTCCCTTGGACACAAACTCCTTCTTCCTCCACAAGTCCGAGAGGTAAACCATCCCATGTTCCTCCAATTTATTTATGATTTTGTTCTTTATGCCTAAATCTTGGACCCATTTTGATCTTATCTTAGTATGTGGTGTTAAATGTGGGTCCATGCCTAGTTTCTGCCATACTAATTTCCAGTTTTTCCAGCAGTTTTTTGTCAAATAATGAATTCTTATTTCAAAAGTTGGGATCTTTGGGTTTGTCAAACACTAGATTGCTATTTTTATTCACTATCTTGCCCTGTGAACCTAACCTATGCCACTGATCAACTAGTCTATTTCTTAATTGTTGGAAGTTTATAGAAATGTTGATTTGTGTGAGTTTATTTTATATCCTGCTTTTTCTCAAGCTGTTAATTGCTTCAACTAGTTTTTATAGTCAGTTTTCTAACTATTCTATTATATCATCTAAACAAAATGAGTTTGGTTTCCTCATTGCCTATTTCTTTGTATTCTTTTTTCTTTTCTTATTGTTATACCTAGTAGTTTAGTAAAATATTGGATAATAATGATAATAATGGATATTCAGACTTCATTCCTTGATCATAAGGGGAAAGCTTCAAGTTTATCTTAATTATAGATAATGATTAATCTTGGCTTAAATAGATATTATTTATCATTAAAAAAAAAGAGCAATCGATTCTGTTGATATTTTCCATTTATTACAGTACAATAGTTATCCCATGTATCACTCTGCCTCCCTATGCCATGAAGATATCCCATATTTAAAATGGTATGTTTTCAGAGAGGGGAAAAATGTCATTACAATTGATTGATATTTTGAAAAATATGGAGGTATGTAATATGTAGCAAATGGGAACTTCTTAACTTCATGAAAAGATGGGTTGGAGGTGCCATTTCCTAACTGGTCTTTATAATTTTTAAATTTTTTTTTATATTTAATGTTCACCTCTATTCTCTCTAAATAATCAAAAATATATCTCCATCATACTTTATAGATGATCAATGATAATTCTTTTCTCACAAAGAATTATTTCCAAAATTTCCAGTTCATTCACCAAGTTCCCTTTTGGTGCTTTTCATTTCCCTTCCTGAAATGTCAGGGAGGGCGTGATTATCTCCTTTTTAGTGCTTTCATCTCCCTTCCTGAGAAGTCAGGAGGGGTGTGATCACCTCCTTGTTGGTGTTTTCACCTCCATTCCTAAGAAAGTCAGGGAGGGTGTGGTCATCTCCTTTTTGGTGTTTTCACCTCCCTGAGAAGTCAGGGATGGCTTGACCACCTGTGTTCTAAAACAAAAGAAAGCGGGAGATGTAAAGGGCTAGAACTGAGCAGATGTACTTAAGGTAAGGTAACTTAGCATTTAAGGCTAATTACCAATTGGACAATTCTCTGTTAACATGCTTGGAGGATGATCCTACTCAACTCTGTGCTGGCTTGATTTGTGGGTGTGGACAAGGAAGGGGAGGAGAGATGAGAGGGTGGAGTAGGAGAAGCAGAATCATTCTTTGGTGGTGGAGAGAGAGGAAGGATGTATGTAGATTCCTAGGTCTAATTCCCTGACTGAGATCCCAAAAGACCAAGAATAAAGACTTTTGCTTATCCTGACTCCAGCTGATTCTAAGATATCCAGGTACTAACGTGGGCACAACAGGGATATAATTCACCTGAGTCAGAAAAAAAAAAATCATTTAAAATCTTGAAGCATTCTATTTTTGCCTTGTACTTCTATTCCTCTTTATCTTTTTAGTCTTTCCCCAGTGCAAATAAACTTTAGATCAATGAGAGTTTTACTTTCAGCACTGGGTCTTGCATCATATTGGGTACTTAACAAATGTTTGTGGTCCATTTGAGATAGGGATTTGAGATCTGCAATATAGTATTTACATTTGACTATAAAATTTTAGCTAGCAATGGAAATCCAGTTTAAACATATACTTGTTTTAAACGACTTTTTTTGAGAATGAATCGGAATTTATTGAATCAGAAATTATTATAGGAGAGAAATTTTAGGAACATACTGGGATAAAAAGTAAAGGGACGGAATGATATATGGGAAGAAACAAATTTTGTGTGCTATCTTTCTATTGTCATTTGTCAAATTGCTATTCACGAGAATAAACTTCTTCCTACCACTTTCCATTATTCAACTTGGTCCTGAGGCCCTCACAATGAACTTTTTTATAGTATGTTAGAGATGAGAGTGTGACCACAACTCTCTTTCTTTGGCTTGTTTCTACTTTTGTTGTATACCAGACATGCCATATTGTCTTCCCATTTACATTAAAATAAGTACTTTTTTCTTTCAGACATTGTCCTTTCAGGTTATATCATGACTTCTATAGCAGGCCTGTTGCTTATCTTAGATCTTTTACATCTGGGCCACATTTACAGGCATCTGGGCCATACTGTAGAAAAGTTTAAGCAGCTAGGACTTGCTGCAGTTGTGTGGTGCTATATTTCACTCTCCCTTCTAAATATGGACACAGTTTTGTCAAATTTGCTATTCAATAACCCTGTCTTATCCTCCTTAAGAGAAATAAAGTGAAGTTTCATTAACGTGAGATATCAACAGTAGTTCAGTTATAACTTATCACTGTAGAGATAGAGCAGCAGGTTCACATTCTTGAACTGAAAATAAAAGAGACAGATGTTAGTAGGAAAATGAAGTTTGTACTTGAAATGCCTTGGTACTTTTTCACTGAAACAAGGCTGGGTGGGTGAGCCTTTCACACATGGTGCTTGTCTTTCAAATGAGATCATATTTTTTCTTTAAATAATCAGCTACCATGGTCAAATCCACACACAAAAAAAATGCATCTATCACAATCCATATGTCAGCAGAAATCTGTATCAGTGACCTATAATTAGAGATGTAGTTCTTATCCCCATGTCAGCCAAGAAATCATGGAAGGTTTCAGACAAGTTGCCTGGGAAACAAACAATGTGGGATATGTGTAAATAAGTGATACAAAATTTTAGGAAATTGTTAATAAAAGGGGGAAAATGGCATGGAGGATACTGATCATTGAGTCTGTATTTAGAAGACCTGTATTCAAATCCTATTCCTTATATTTAGTATATGTCTGGCCTTGGATAAAGTCACTTAAATATCCTGTGCTACAGTGTCCTTCTCTGTAAATCGAGGGGATTAGACTAACTGACTTCTGAGGTCAATTAGAGTAATGGACCTGTGAGGAGAAGAATTGAGAATGACAGATGACTTTTTATAGGTTCATTTGGACAGATTGCTGAGCTCCAAGAATGCCACATGGCTCAGATAAAATGCAAAATGCTATTGCTTGATTCATCTGTTTTGGTATCATCGTTCACTTAATTGACCAATCCAAAGTCTATATGGGCAGATAGTCTATCTTGACATATAATCTCATAGCATCCCAGCAGATCATTGAAGGCAGTAATTATAGCTAGATGTTCTTACAGGCTCCTAATTCACAGACACCCACCATGAAATGTTAAAGCACTAATGAGTCATCAGTAGAACACTGTGAACTGTGCTCATAGCAGTTCCATTTTCCTCCTTTGCAAAAGTGCATTATAGTAAAACCCTCTGAGATGGGGATCCAGTAATAAGAACTAATTCTTAATTGCAATTATTTACAAAATGAAATGGTTGGAGATAAGACGTTGGGCCTTTGTTATTCATAGTTACAGAGAGGACTAGATAACTACAAGATTTTTTGCTTCGGGTTTGATATATAAATAGTTATATATACATATATATGTGTGTATACATAGACATATATACATATTATATATATGTATATATATATATACATATATATATACATATATATATATACATATATATATATACATATTATATATATATGTATATATATATATACATATATATATACATATATATATACATATATATATATATATATATATATATATATATACATATATATATAATTAAATAGTTCCCTAAAACATTTTTTAATTTTAAGATTGAATTTTTTAAATTTGGAGTTTAGATTTTTCTATTTCCTATCCCTCCCACTCCTTGAGAAGTCAAGCAATATATCAATTATATATGTAAAGTGATGCATAGTCTATTTCCATATTAATCGTGCGAAAACAAACCCAAATAAAAATAGAATAATAGAAAAGTGAAAAAAAAAAAAAACATGTTTCAATCTGCCCTCAGACTTCATCAGTTCTCTCTCTGGAGATAGATAGCATTTTTCATCATCAGTTCTTCAGAACTATCTTGGATAATTTCTTTGATCAATCAGGTTTTTGATGCTACAAACTAGAAGACTTTCTCTTTAAGTTTCTTTTTTTATTAGCTATACTTCTCTAGAGAAACTTGTGTGCCCTAAGCCTGAGTGGCTGATAAACTGATTTGACCAGAAGGGAGAGGTGGAAGGATGTTATCTACATCTCATTACATCTTAAAAATCATTGATCAAGTTTACAACCCTTTCAGTTATGATCTTGGTAACCTGGTAATTTTGTTGGCAAAAGGCATTAGGGACAATGGTACAGGAACTTCAAATAATAAAAGATTCATGTTGGCTACCTTGACTTGCTCTAACCTAATGGAGGTGGAAGTTCTATTCATTCATCAGGATAGATAAGGTCTGACACTAGTTGGTCTAAAGGCAAACATTAGAATTAGAATGTTTGTCTTCATTTTTGAATGAAATCTTTTCTAGAATCATTTGATCAGCCTCATTAAAAAAACCTTTTGGAGACCAGTAAATTATGTTTCCATGAGCTGAGAATTCTTCAGTCAGCACTCATTTCAATCTCAGAAATTGAAAACATGAATATGTGTCAATCTCCCTTCTCAAGAAAATTGTATTATCCTCAATCTCCTTTCTGTATGTATTAATTTTTTCCCAGAGTTCTTTGGTTATCTATAGATTTGTCTTCCCTTGTAGTGCCTGTTTTTGATTTGTAAGTTCCAAAAACTCTGGTGCTGCATCTTCTAAGCTATTTTTTGTGCTCTTCAAAGACATTGTTTAAATGGGTTCTTGAGTTCATTCAGCAGACATATTGATATTTACTTACTTGGCATAAGGCTTTCTTTATACCTGTTCTAATAAGAGGATTAAAATGTGCATCACATATATACACACAAAATGTGAGTATAAAATTTATATTCTCTCAATGATTGTGAATAATGGGAATAGAGGGCATGACATGAGATGATACTGGGCATAATCTTGCAAAATTATAATTTCACCTCCCTTATCTAGAGGTCATTTTTCCCTCCAGTAAGATCCACTCCTTGGAATACGGTCCAAATCTAGGAGAGATATAAAAAATGTCTCTAACCAAACACAACAAAGTGACAAAATCTGTACATTATACTCATCAGGGTATATCCAAAACTCTCCTCTGAACTCTTAAAATATGTAAAATCCTAATAACCTTAACTTTTGAGGTTCCAAGTTACAACAGATCAGCAGTAATGGTTTAGAAGGGTGCAAGGAAGAAAATGTTCTAGAATTCACTTCATTGACAGTACAGTGACAGCCTGCAGTGAGGAAATATACTCTAAATGTAGGTATAAGTACTGAGTTAATTGATTTTGCATGGTTTCATATATGTTCCTTATAAATGAAGATAATTTGCTTTCTGTTTCTTTTGTGGTAGATGTGCACCTACTAGTTCCTAAGAAATTGAAGGACATGGAAGTCCTTGTGCTTTGGGCTAGAATTTATTTCTTAGAATGTCAGGCCTCAGAGTTAATTAGGTCAGGTAGTGGCAATGTCCCCCGATCTAATTCTAGCAGGACAAATTGGTGTAGCAAGAAGGATGCTTTCTGATGGACTTCTGGGGGTGGAGCCAAGATGGCAGAATAAAGTGAGGAAGCTACTTGGGCTCTCCCAGTTTCCCTTGAAAACCACATTAAATCAAGTATCTTATTGGAGTCTGATGGTATAAAACCACTCTCCAGCTCAAGTTAGACTGGAAAAACTTCAAGAAAAATCAATCTCACTGGGGTGAAAATGTTGTTCAGCCCAGCTCAAATAGACTCTAGAAAAGCTGGTGAGAGGGTATTAATCATAGCATATCAACAACTAAGACGTTCAGTCCTAACCCAGTAGAAGAACAAATCAGTGGGGCAGCCTCCAGTCCCAACTCAAAAGGCAAACTCTGGGAGACCAGAAAAGAGGAGGCAAATCTACCCCCTGTAAACACAAGGACTCCTGTGCTCAAAGCCAAAGCTCAGAGCTGCACAGGAAGCTTAGGACAGCATTCCCTTTACCCAAGGAGTAGAGCTCAATTATAAAAGTAAAAGAAGAGGACATAGCAAAATAAAAGGGAAAAAATGAGCTAGAGACAGAAAAGAACTCTGATCATCAAAAGCTGCTATGGTGACAGGGCAGACTAAAACACAAACTCAGATGAGGAGAAAATATTCACAGAAGAAATCTCAAAGACTAAGATAAATTGGTCTCAACCCCAAAGTAAGTTCTTGAAAGAGCTCATAAAAACTTTAAAAGACAAGTAAGAGAGGTAGAAGACAAAATGAGAAAGGCAATGAGAGGTATACATGAGAGAGTCAACACCTTGGAAAAAGAAAAAAAAATATCTAAAGAAAACAACCCCTTAAAAAGTAGAATTAAAGAATGAAAATGGAAAAAGAGATACAAAAGCTTTCTGAAGAAAATCACACATTAAAAACTAGAACAAGACAAATAGAAGCTAATGATTCCGAGGGACAGCAAAAATAAGTCAAACAAAGAAGAATGAAAAAATCAAAGAAAATGTGGCAATGGCAAAATGGTCAACTTGGGAAATACATCCAGAATAGACACTTTAAAAATAACTGGCCTACCTGAAGGTCATGATAAAAAAAGAGCTTGGATAACATTCTTCAAGATGTTCTTAAGGAAAACTGCTCCAGTGTTCTAGAAATTCTAGAAATTTCAGAGGAGAAATACTTATTGAAAGAATCCATTGATCACCTTAAGAAAGAGATCCCAGAAGAAAAACTCTAAGGAATATTATTGTGAAACTACAAAACTATAATCTCAAGAAAAAAAAAAAAAAAGAAAGAAACTGCAAGTTGCCAGACACAAGCAATTCAAATATCAAGGAGCAATAGTCAGGATTTTTCAGAATCTGGAAGCTTCTACAATAAAGGATCAGAATGCCTGGAATACCATATTCCAGAAGGCAAAGGACCTGGGGTTACAACCAAGAATTAACTATGCAGAAAGACTCAGCATCATTTTTCAGGGGAGGAGCTGGAGCTTCAATGAAGTAAGAGACTTTCAACCATTTCTATTAAAAACAACAGAGCTAAATGGAAAATTTAACCTACAAACACAGGATTCAAGGAAAGTAAGCAGGGGGGAAATACTTTTTTTTTTTTTTTCCTGAGGCAATTGGGGTAAGTGACTTGCTCAGGGTCACACAGTTAGGAAGTGTTAAGTGTCTGAGGCCAGATTTGAACTCAGATCCTCCTGACTTTAGGGTTGGTGCTCTAATCACTGTATCACCTAACTGCCCCCCAAATTACATATTTTTAAAGGTTAAACACTTTATATCCCTAAATGGGAAAACAATATTTGTAACTCTTGAGAAGTGGGAAATATAATATAAATTGATAAGTTGGTATATTCCCTTTGCTAACATTTTATTTAAAATTTTTGCCATCAATATTTATTAGGGTCATAACATGAACTGAGGGTATGGTTGGGAACAGACTCTGATGTGATCACATCAAAGAAAAAGACATTAAGAAGTGGGGAAAGGGCTGTACTGGAAAAAGAGGAAAGAGGAGATATAATGGGACAAAGTTCACATGAAGAAGTGCAAAAGATCTATTACATTTGAGGGGGAATGAGCATTGTCTGAAGTTTGATCTCATCAGTTTTGCCTCTAAGAAGGAATCATTCAGTTGGGTATAAAGTAGTAGGAGAAAGAGGAAAGTAAAGGGAAGGACAGGATTAAAGGGAGGGCAGATACATTAGGGAAAAAGAGAAGGAGGAAAAGGGCGGTAGGAGATAAGGTAGTAGGCGGGATGGGGAAAAACATACAAAACATAAAGATAAGGTGAAAAGAGAGAACAAAAGTATATACAGGGGAGAAAATAGGATAAAGGGAAATAACAGCTGCTAATCATAATTGTGGGTAGGAATGGGATGAACTCTCCAATAAAATGGAAGCAAATAGCAGAGTAGATTAAAAAATAGAATCCTACAATATGTTGTTTACAAGAAACACATTTGACACAGAGAGACACATATAAAGGTAAAAGACAAGAAAAGAATTTATTGTGCTTCAGTTGAAGTAAAAAAAGCAGGAGTTGTAATTCTGATCTCAGATAAAGCAAAAAAGAAAAATAGATCTTATTAAAATAGATAAGAAGGGAAAGTAAATCTTGATAAAAGGTTCCATAAATAATGAAGTAGAAATAATACTAAATGTGTATGCACCAAGAGTTAGAGCAACTAAATTCCTAGAGAACATTTTAAGCCAGTTACATGAAAAAATAGACAACAAAACTATACTGGGGGGATATCAACCTTCTCAGAATCAGATGACTCTAATCACAAAATAAACAAGAAAGAAACTAGGGAGGTTAATAGAATCCTAAAAAACCTAGATATGATAGACTTCTGGAGAAAATTGAATAGAGACACAAAAGAATTAATTTTTTTCTTGGCAGTACATGTATCTACGCAAAAATTGACCATATTTTAGGGCATAGAAACCTCACAATTAAATGCAGAAAGGCAGAAATAGTAAATATTTCTTTTTAAGACCACAGTGCAAAACATTATATTCAATAACGGGGCAGCGAAAGATAGACTAAAACCTAATTGGAAGTTAATAATCTAATTCTAAAAAATGAGTGGGTCAAACAAAAAAAAAAAACACAGAAACTATCCATCATTTTATCCAAGAGAATGACAATAATGAGACAACATATAAAAACTAATGAGATGCAGGCCAAAGCAATTCTTAGGGGAATTTTTATATCTCTAAATAGCAACATGAATAACATAGAAAAAGAGGAGATCAATTAGGCCTGCAACTAAAAAAAGCTAGAAAAAGAACAAATTAACCCCCCCCAATTAAATACCAAATTAGAAATTCTGAAACTTAAAGGAAGGATTAATAAAAATGAAACTAAGAAAACTATTGAGCTAATAAATTAAACTAAGAGTTGGTTTTGTGAAAGAACCAACAAAATAGATAAATGTTTGGTTAATATGATCAGAAAAAGGAAAAAAAAATCACTACCATCAAAAATGAAAAGGGTGAACTTATTTCAAATGACAAAGAAATTAAAGCAATAATTAGGAGCTATTTTGTTCAACTATATAGCAGCAAATCTGACAATATAACTGAAAATGATACATATTTAACAAACATGTAAATTTACCAGACTAACAGGAGAGAAATAAATTACTTAAAGAGTCCTATTTTAGACAAATAAATTAAACAAGTAATTATTGAATTCCCTAGATAAAAATCTACAGGGCCAAATGGATTCACAAGTGAATTCTACTAAACATTTAAAGAAGAATTAATTCTAATACTGTATAAAACTATTTGCAAAAAATAAGCAAAGAATGAGTACTGATAAATTCCTTCTATGACACAAATATGGCACTGATAACCTAAATCAAGAAGAATCAAAACAGAGAAAGAGAGTTACAGAGCAATCTCCCTAATAAATATTGATGGCAAAAAATTTAAATAAAATGTTAGCAAAGGGAATATACCAATTTATCAATAGGATAATATATTGTGGCCAAGTGGGATTTATATCAGGAATTCAGGGCTGGTTAAGTATCAGGAAAATTTTTACCATAATGAATCCTATTAATAACAAAATCAACAATAATCATATGATAATCTCAATAGAAGCAGAAAAAGCTTTTGACAAAGTACAGGACCCATTCTTATTAAAAAACAAAAGAGATTATAGGGATGAAGGGAGCAATATATAAAACCAACAGCAAGCATTATTTGTAATGAAGAGAAGCTGGACACATTGTCAATAAGTTCAGAGGTGAAAAAAGAATACCCATTATTAGAAGAGAGTGAGAAGAAGAAATGGTCTCTTTATTAATAGGAAAAGGAAAGGAAATTAAAGGACTTAGAATAGGCAATGAAGAAATAAAACTATCACTTTTTATAGATGATAAGATGATATACTTAGAGAATCCTAGAAAATCATCCAAAAACCTACTGGAAACAATTCACAATTTTAGCAAAGTTGCAGAATATAAAATAAATACACACAAATCTTAAGCATTTCTATATATTACAAGATATATGCATGGGTAATTTTTCAGCATTGACCCTTGCAAAACCTTCTGTTCCAACTTTTCCCCTCCTTCTTCCCACCCCCTCCCCTAGATGGTAGGTAGACCAATACATGTTAAATATGATAAAGTACATATTAAATATAACAATGTATACATATCCATACAGTTATTTTGCTGCACAAGAAAAATCAGACTTAGAAATAAGATAAAAACAACCTGAGAAGGAAATAAAAAATGTAAGCAGACAAAAACATAGGGAGTGGAAATACTATGTTGTGGTTCATACTCATTTCCCAGAGTTATTTTGCTGGGTGTAGCTGGTTCTCTTCATTATTGAAAAAATGGAACTGATTTGATTCATCTCATTGTGAAGAGGGCCAGCATTTCTATATATTACTGACAAAACCAATAGCAAGAGATAGAATTTTAAAGTAACTGTAGACAAAATAAAATACAGAGGAGTCTATTTGCCAAGGAAAAACCTAAGAACTATGTGACCAGCACCACAAAACACTTCTCACACAAATAAAATCAGATCAAATTATTGAAAAATATAAATTGCTCAAATGTAGGCTCGAGTAATATAATAATAATGATAATTCTGGCTAAATTGGTCTACTTTTTCAGTAACATATGAATTAAACTGCCAAAATTATTTTATAAAAATAGAAAATATAACAATACATCTGGAAGAACAAAAGATCAAGAATATTAAGGGAATTAATGGAAAAAATACAAAGGATGGTGGCTTAGCAGTACCAAACCTAAAACTATTTTATAAAGCAGCCAGTCATTAAAACCATTTGGTACTGGCTAAGAAATAGAGTGGTGGATCAATGGAAGGGATTAGATATACATGATGCAATAATCAAAGTTTATAGTAATCTAGTATTTGATAAACCCACAAACTCCAGCTTCTAGAATAAAACCTCACTATTTGACAAAAATTGCTGGGAAATCTGGTAAGTAATATATCATAAACTTGTCATAGACCTGTCTCACACCCCATACCAAAATAAGTAAAAAATGGGTATGTGATTTGGGTATAAAGAATGATACCATAAACAAATTAAGAGAATGAGGGATAATTTACCTATCAGATCTTTGTAGAAGGGAGGAATTTATGACCAAAGAAGAACTAGAGAACATTATCAAAGGCAAAATGGACAACTTTGATTACATTAAACTAAAAAGATTTTTCACAAACTAAAACAACAGAAACAAGATTAAAATGGAAATAAAAAGCTGGGGAAAATATTTATGGCTATATCAAATTTATTAGAATATGTCATTCCCCAATTGATAAATGGTCATAGTTTATAAAAAGATAATTTTCAGATGATGAAATTAAAGACATCTATAATTATATGAAAAAATGTTCTAAATCGCTATTGATTAGAGAAATGCAAATTAAAATAACTCCGAGTTACTACCTTATACCTCTCAGATTGGCTAAGATGACAAGAAAGGATAATGATAAATGTTGGAAGGGATGTGGGAAAACTGGGACACTGATGCATTGTTGGTGGAGTTATGTAATCATCCAATCATTCTGGAGAGCAATACGAAACTATACCCAAGGTGCTATATAAAAAGGTGCATACACTTTGACCCATCAGTGCCATTACTATGTCTGTATCCCAAGGAAATTATAAAGGAGGGAAAGGGACCCTCATGTGCAACAATGTTTATAGCAACTCTTCTTGTGGTAGCAAAGAATTGGATAAAGGAGTGGATGCCCATTAAATGGGGAATGACTGAACAAGTTATGGCGTATGAAGGTAATGGAATATTATTGTACTATAACAATGATGAAAAAGCTGAATTTTGAAAGGCCTGGAAAGATTTACATGAAATGATACTGAGCAAAAGAAGCACAATCAGGAATGCATTGTACACAATAACAGCAAGAATGTATGGTAATCAACTGAAAAATTTACTTCTCAGGGCTTCAGTGACCCAAAGTAATCCCAATAGACTTTGGACAGAAAATGCCATATGCATCTAGAAAAATAACTAAGGAGACTGAATATAAATCAACACATGCTATGTTCATTTAATTTGTGTGTGTGTGTGTGTGTGTGTTTTGCATCTCTCCTATGGTTTTTCCTGTTTGCTCTGATTTTTCTCTCCTGACATGATTCTTAAAGCAATGTATATTAAAAAGAAAAAAGAAAAACATAAAGCATATATTTTCAAATATAAGTTACCTAATTAAAATAGAATACTGCTTTCCTGGCTTTGACACTAATTCACCATTATTCTTTGGACAAGTCATTCTCCTTTATAATGGGCTTCAGTTTTCCCATCTGTATAATAAGAGCTTTTGAGTTAGATTGTCCTTAAAATACACACTTTCAAAGTTGCTTTGAATCTAAGGAATGTGGACCCTTTGTCACACATGAGAGAATATGGAGACCAATGATTTCCATGTAGGGAGATACGTTAAAAAAAAAAAAAAAAAAAGAAACAAGTACAAGGAGGGAAACAAAACAAAACAATACAACCTTCCTTTTTATATTCTGCCAATAACGGATCTTTGTCTAAAAGGAAGATAGATGATAGATGATAGATCAAATATACACACTCTGCCCTTCAGCCATGGTGTGTGAACAAATCTCTGCTTAAATCATGGTTTACAAACCAGAATGCCTCCTCTAGAGATACTGTAGAGTTCATTTATATGCACATGTGCCCCTTACTGCTCTTTATCTACTCTTGTAAGATCTGTAGTACCCTTAGTTTTCCATTAAAGCTCTTTAGCATGGTTCATTATAAGGCCTTGCTAAAACCAACCCACATTAGCAGTGACCACTACCATTACTCATAGAATTGTTGATTTAGAGTTGCAAATAAAAGTAAAGACCAGTGACTTTGAGGCTGTGATGCAGTTAAGTGACTTTCCCAAAATTATACGTTGGTAAATGTTTATAACAGTATTTGAAATTATCTTTCTGAAACCTAACCCAGTGCTGCATCCTATCACCTCATTGCCTCTAAGCAATCTACCTAGCTAGAGTTTGTATGGATTCAGGAATTTTTTAGTTAAAAACACAATACTGAGCAATATTCCTGCAGAACAGACAATAAAATTCAATATTTACTAATTATCTCTCTTTTATGTTTCCTGACACTAAACATTACCAAAGAAATTGAGAATGCTATCAGAAGACTGGCAAAAGAAGTCAGAGGTCTGTCTTATAGTAAGAAGAGTCACAGATGTCAAGACCAGGGGCTGATGAAAAAAGATTTCATATGGTCTATTGTTATCCACCAATGTCAAGAGAACTAGAAGGTCAGGATGAACCCTGTATGACATATTTAGCATAAGTCAATGGCAAGAGTCCCACAGGATGAAAAGGGATGAATGGATAGTACCATCTGTATTTCTGAAGGGTAGACCTACATGAGTAAAATCACATATTGATCCACTTACTCTTCCTAAGCTAATTGTGAATTTCCTTAAGGCCTTGAGCTTGTCTTTGAAGTGTCAACAAAACAGAATATTGGCTGAAGTTGGTTTCTTAGTGTGCAATGCCAGACTTTGAAACTCAAATATTAACTCCTGGTGGTTACTAAAGGTCGGTAATCAAGGTATAATTTGTTAGCTAAACAAATGGATGATAAGGTGGTTGTTTAAAGTGTAAATGCTATTTTTTTTTCTTTCCTACCGATTACTAAGAGTTGTTCCGTTCATTCCTTAAAGTGTCCTCCAGTATTTTAGGAATCTTTGATCTCATAGAATTTGAAACTCTTCTAGGTCTTAGTGGATGGTTTCATGAGTTGTGGCTGAGGGGGAAAGAAATCATCACCGTGTACCCAAGCTTCTGACAATAAAACTCTTGACACTTGACCAGGTTGAACTTCTGACTAAAGATGACTAAAGATAAGTACCTGTTAATTTGCCTCTTTACGCAGGATGAGTGCAGTATCACAAGGAGGCACTGAAGAAGTGGAAGTCTTTGACATACATATAGCATACATCATGGATTATGTGATGATTTTCTGGTTAATTAAGGAGAATGGTTTCTTCCTTGTAAATCAGTTCTTGAAATTATATTATTACTTCCATTTGAATTTGAAGTAATACTTTCTTCATCTTATGATCCATTT